>NC_091669.1:13992500-14300000 GCF_042453785.1 Malus domestica | reverse complement strand
TTAACAGTTTAGTTTACCTTTTCCCATAATAGGTTCTACTTTCCCATTTGCTACAGACACAAGTGAAGACTCAGGCATATTTTGAAACTTATCTAAGCAAGATGACTTATTTGTTATATGATATGTGGCACCTGAGTCTATGAACCAACAATCATGCATAATTTCATTGAGAGCGGTGGAAAGGGCAGAGATAATACCTGAAACATTGTCTTGGGTTGTGGTCTCATTCAAAAAGCCTGCAAATTTTCCAAGCATGGTAGTAGGATTTTTAAAGATCACTTCCTCTTCCTCAGTGGTGCCTTCTCTCCTATGAAGAAAGCTTGCAAATTCATTTATCAAATCTATGGGATTTGCAGTGAAGTTTGGTAAACCACCAGTCAACGAGCTAGTTGAATTGAGAGCCTTTGGAAAAATTCCCTTGCCTTCTTTGATCATTCTTCCTTCCTTATCAAACTTTGGCTTTAACTCCGGATGTAGGATCCAACATTTTTCCCTTATGTGCCATTTCATGTTGCAATAGGTACATTTCCAATCTGCCTTCTTTCCAGTAAATTTTTTTTCACCAGTATGTTTATGATTGCTGGTGAAAACCCTTGCCTCAGAGTTGGACTTGGATTCAATGTGCATGACTTTTCTTTGAGTTTCCACCAGTTGGACAGCTTGACAAACACTATTAAACGAGGGCAGATCTGCAGTCATCAGCAAGTGACTTCGAAGGTCTTCATATTCTGCTCCAAGACTTGCCAGAAGTTGAAACACTTTGTCTTCATCAGCTCTTTTGAGGAGTGCAGCGAAATCTATTGTATGTGGACGATACATGTCAAGTTCGTTCCACATGGACTTCATGCTCCCAAGGTGTTGCACGAAGGATTGATCACCTTGCCTTAGCCCAGTGAGATCCTTCTTAAGTTGAAATATACGAGCAGCATTGTTTTGGCTGCCATACATCTTTTTGATAGATTCCCATAAAACATGAGAGGATTCTAAGTAACTGAAGAGTTCAGACAGCTTAGGTTCCATAGAGTTAAGTATCCAGGACATAACAAGCTGATTGTTTGCATGCCATGCACCATACAATGTAGAGGATGGTTCAGGTGCTTTAATGCTTCCATTGGCATATCCTAGCTTCGATCTTCCACCTAGGGCAAGAGAGATGGTGCGAGACCATGGTAGGTAATTAAACTCGTTTAATAACATTGAGCACATGCGCAGATTTGGATTGATTTCACCATGAATCACACTAGAAGATAAAGTGTTTGACGAGCTTGCTGCCTTCGGCTTTAAGTCTGGTCTTCTGCCATGACAGTGAACGAAGAGCAGAAGACACCAAGAAAGAAAGAAATATTTTTTTAATGGAATGGATTGAACAACAGAGGCAGGACCTATGGTTCTTGCTCTGATACCATGTTGAGATTTAAGTTCAACAAAGTGTGTATGCATTCATGAAAAAGAATTACAAGGGAGAGTCTCATAAAAAGGAGACAAAGCAAGGAAGGAAAAATCTACCCAATAAACAAATGCAAACAGCTACAAAGTAGTAGCTAGAGAGAAAAAGGCTAGCCCTAGATACAACTTACAAGAAATCTCCTAGAAGCTAGAGAGAAAAAGGGTAGCCCTAGATACAACTTACAAGAAATCTCCTAGAAGACATAAACCCTAAAATTAAGGAATAACACTTTAACACAAAGTGATGGCCACCCATCAGTTTCAATAGTCTATTTCTAGTTGACCTTCCAAACTGAAGGTTGAGACGGAGAAGCAGGAAGATTTGATGCTCCTCTTGGAGATGATTCCTATGATTTAAGGGAAGAAAACTTGTTGCCTGTTTCAAGAGTTTAATCATTTGATGGAGGAGACACACCAACAGAATCTAACAACAAATTCAAAATAGCTCTTTCTGAGAGCCATGCCCGATTAGTGTTTGTTCAATAATACTTGTAGCCTTTTATGTGGAAGGATAAGGAAAGAAGATACACTTGATGACATTTGGATCATGTTTATCTTGATTTTGAGCTTAAACATGGACAAAATTACTGTTGCAAGTGTTATAAGTTGGTTGTTTTATATTTAAGTACTTCTATGAAGGACTTGAACCCAAGAAGCTAGACAACCTGTTAATCAAATAAGAACCTCCATTAGCACATTCATCAGATACAACCAAGTAGCAGGTGACCAAACACCAACAAAAATTATAAAATGTTTATAACTAGCAGAAGAGGCAATTTTTGAAGCCATCTGAATGGACTACTCAAGGTAGTCCTTGATGAAGAAACGGTTCTTTGTTTGCTTGGAAAATTGGCAATTATTTCACATAAAGTATCACTAGTTGGACTAAAAGGCTTGGTGGTTTTTGTGTGGTTTAGTATATTTAACTCATAAATAACATTATTGCATGTCTCATCACATACAAAAAAGTTACGAAGTTACAATACTAAACAGTAAACACCGATGCGATTACATTATATGTGAGCCAACATTTCTCATTACATTGTGGACAAAAATTCATGGCTCAGGTCTAAAAGTAAAAATTGAACTATAAAATAAAAGGGTAAATCGCCAAAATGGTCCCTGAGATTTGCATAACTCATCACTTTGGTCCCTGAGATTCCAAATCGATAAAAGTGGTTCTTGAGATTGTCCACCATCCATCATTTTGGTTATTCCGTTAAAAACTCCGTTAAGTGTCCCAAAGCCTTTGGCCAAAAGTTTGGGCAATTTTTAAAGCTTCGTAACTCAATCGTTTCTTAACCAAATTCGACCCATAATATATCAAAATGAAGATAGGAAAGTGTAGAATAAGATTATACCTATTTCGAAGCTATACTATATCTCCGTTTTGGTATAATCTTATTCTACACTTTCCTATCTTCATTTTGATATATTATGGGTCGAATTTGATTAAGAAACGATTGAGTTACGAAGCTTTGAAAATTGCCCAAACTTCCGGCCAAGAGCTCCGGGACACTTAACGGAGTTTTTAACAGAATGACCAAAATGATGGATGGTGGACAATCTCAGGGACCACTTTTATCGATTTGGAATCTCAGGGACCAAAGTGATGAGTTATGCAAATCTCAATGACCATTTTGGCGATTTACCCTAAAATAAAATATAAAAAAAATTAAAAAATGATTATATTATAGGGAACTTTAATGAAAAGCTCTCGGTATTGTTCATTTTAGCGAAAAACCATATTTTTACACTAAAAAGTTAATCCTTGTACTATTCACTTTACTATTTATTTTGTCCTTATTGTGAAAACCTGCTATGTAACTTGTTTTCATTAATTGAGTTAAAAATAATTGGTACAAAGAGAGACTTATATAGATACATGGATCAATCAAGATCCTGAAATTAAGGCCTATACAAGCTATTATGTGAGTTAGACTACTAAGTAGATGAAAAGCAATCTGAGATGACTGTACAGTAATCAAGGAAATGGACTCTTTAAATAAAGGGACTGAAGACAGACTTTGGTTCAAGGGACTGAAGACAGACTTTGGTTTACTCAACACTCCCCCCAAGTTAGAATGGATGTTTATTATTCCTAACTTGCAAAGCAAAGTTGTAAACTGATGTAAGCTCAGTGGCTTTGTGAAGATGTCGGCTGGTTGCTTCATGGTTGAAATGTGAGATGTCCTGATCATTCCACTTTGAACCCCTTCTCGTACAAGGTTGCAGTCAATTTCTATGTGTTTGGTTATTTCGTGAAAGACCGGATTCGAAGCGATGTGAAGTGCCACTTGATTATCGCAATATAACTTAACTGGATGTTTATGTTTGATACCCAAGTCTTGTAAAACATATTTCAGCCAAGTGACTTCATAACAAGTTGTCGCCATTGAATGCTACTCCGCATCTGCACTAGAATGTGACACGGTGTTTTGTTTCTTGCTTTTCCAGGAGATCAAAGATTCTCCAAGAAATACACAGTATCCGATGGTAGAATGACATGTGTCACAACATCTGGCCCAATCCACATCACAAAAAGCATTCAGTTGAATTAGACTTCTTGCAAAGAGAAAAATACCTTGCCCTAGTGTATGCTTAACTTATCGTAAGACTAGGTGGGCTACCTCCAAATATGGAGTTCGAGGCTTCTCCATAAATTGACTAAGAATGTGGACAGCCTAGACCAAATCAGGGCGCGTGATGGTCAGGTAGATTAGTCTCCCAACAAGCCGTCGATAAGAAGAATGATCAGTAATGCATTGTCTTTCGTTCGTTTTGAGTGATAAGTTTTGCTCCATATGAGAGGTGGCTGGTTTTACGCCAAGGTAACCTGCATCCTTAAGTATTTCAAGGGCATATTTTCGCTGTGAGAGAGTGATCCCCTTGCTAGAGCGAGCAATTTCAATGCCCAAAAAATATTTTAAGTGGCCAAGGTCTTTCAACTTGAATTGCTTCATAAGAAAAGACTTAGTATCCTCAATTACTTGTATGTTATTCCCTCCCAAGATAATATCATCAACATAGACAAGGAGGGCAGTGAATTTACCATCATGGTTTTGGACGAACAATGAATAGTCTACCTTGGATTGTTGATAACCGACATTTCTATGAGCACAAGAGAGTTTGATAAACCATTGACGAGAGGCTTGCTTAAGCCCATACAAAGATTTATGAAGTTTACAAACTCGTGTCTCCCCTTTCGTCTGAAACCAGGAGACAAGGACATGTAGACATCTTCTTCAATATCACCATGGAGAAAGACGTTGCTAATGTCAAGTTGGTAGAGGTGCCATTGTTGGACTGAGGCAACGGCAAGGAGAAGGCAGACTGTAGTCAGTTTTGCAACCAGAGCAAAAGTTTTGCGATAATCTAAGCCCTCAATTTGGCTATAACTTTTGGCAACCAAGTGTGCTTTATATCGCTCAATGGATCCATTGGATTGAAATTTGATTTTGTATACCCGCTTACATCCAACCGACTTCTTTCCAGAAGGCAACAGTTGAAGAGACCATGTCATATTCGCAGCAAGGGCTGCCAGTTCTTGTTCCATGGCTAAACATCATTGGGGGTCGCATATGGCCTGTGAGAATGAACTAGGTTCTATGGCAGCCAAAATGGAAGTGGCGAAAGCACGATGTTGAGCAGATAAACAATCATATGTGAGTACATCAGACAAAGGGTAAGAAGTACCTGCCATTTTGGTCAACGCCGAGTCAGATGAAGGGATGGACCGAGAAGGAAGGTTGATGTCAACATGATATTGTTGAAGATAACCAGGTGCATGAGTGGGTCGTTTAAGACGGGGTGGTGATGTGGGAATAGAATGAGAGGGAACCGAAATAGGACTTACCGGCAAAGAAGATGATGGGTCGACTGAATCCTGCTCTAATGGACTGTACGAATGAATGATGGTGTCATCACAATCAGTATCTTAAGTATGAGGAAACACAACAGGTGAACTGCAGTGGAAGATGGAAAAGGAAACGCATTTTCATGGAAAATAACATTACGTGAAATAAAGATTTTACCCGTTTGAAGTTTGTAAACTTGATATCCCCTTGTGCCATATGGATAGCCAAGAAAAAGAAAACGTGTGGCTCTTGCATCAAATTTGGTAGGACGATGGTGGTGTGTGGAAGGGAAACATAAACAACCAAACACTCGCAAATGTGCATAAGCTGGTTGTTTGTGATAAAGTATTTCATAGGGTGATTTGCCATAAAGAAGAGGAGTTGGAGTCCTATTTATGAGATAAGTGGCAATGAGGATTGCATCACCCCAAAATTTCTTGGGAAGATGAGATTGAAAAAGTAAGGCTCTAGCAACATTGAGTAAGTGGTGGTGTTTGCGTTCTGCTACCCTGCTTTGTTGGGGAGTAGAGACACAACTTGTTTGACATAGAATTCCCTTATTTGAAAAAAAAAATTGTGTCATAAAAAATTCAATGCTGCAAAAATTCAAATTTTTAATGCAATGAGAGATAACTCGTAAGGAGCACGTGTTTGTTTGGCTAATGGACAGATTAAACAATCATCAATGCTGCAAAAATTCAAATTTTTAATGCAAGGAGAGATAGCCCGTAAGGTTTTGTTGGAAAGATGGCCAAGGCGTTGATGCCAAAGCTGAGAAGAAGAATGAGCAACAACTGATGTTGAATTACACCTGGTTTTTGTCACATTATCAAGATAGTAGGGTCTTTCTCGTTCAGTTTCCGTCCCAATCATCTTCCCCAATCGTTGGCCTTGAAGTAGACACATTTTATCAGTGAAGATGAGAAAGCAAGATGAGGTATTTAGTGGCTTTGCTGACAGAAATTAAATTCAGTTTAAATGATGGAACACAAAGCACGTTGTGAAGGACGAGATCATTCGAGAGATGAACTGTGCCAATATGTGTGACATCGGCAAGTGCATGATTGGGTAGGTGCACTTGTCGATTGTATAATGGAACGCTTGTCATTAAACTTGGTGAGCAGACCATGTGGTATGTGGCACCGGTATCAAAAATCCAGTTCTTTTCCTTATTGAGAGCAGAAGCACAAAAAACTCTACCTGAGAAATCATTCATAGTAGAGGTGGTACCGACATGATTAGCTGTGGAGTTGGATTGGCTCTTATCAAGGAGTGCAAGCAGGTTATGATATTGCTCGGAAGTGAGGCTGTAGGACGAATGAGATGTTGTTGGAGGCATTGGCTTGATGTCAACATGATTAGCCTTAGAGTTGGAACCCTTGCGATCTTGATAATCTCCCCTATCGTTGTTGTCCTTTGTCTTTTTTAGTTTGCGGCATTGATCAATGATATGACCTCTCCAATTACAGTAGTCGCACTTGAGATGTGCACGATAGGTATCTGAAGTGTGTTCGGTTGCATCACAACAATCACATTTTAGATGGGGATTTCTAGGAGAAAAATTCCTACCAGAGTTTCGCATGTTGTCCCGCATGGCGAAAGTTATGGCATCGGTGACTGAAGACCTTCCAAGAGCATGTGTTGAAATTGTTCTCTTCTTCTCATCTTGAATAATGAGTGAGAAAGCTTTGTTGACAGCAGGGAGGGGATCCATAAGTAAAAGTTGCCCACGAACTGCAATGTAGGATTCATTGAGACCCATGAGAAACTTCATGGTTTTCTAACTTTGCTGAAACTACATCAATTCTTTCGCAGCTCCACATGCATAGGTTGGGAGAGCACACAGGGCATCACGTTCATCCCAAAAGCTTTTTAGTTTGGTATAATATGCACCAATGGTCAAATTTCCTTGAACACTTCCATGTATCTCTTGTTCGATGTGGAAAAGATGTACACTGTTTGTGTGAGAGAAACGTTCCTTCAACTCATTCCAAATATCAGCTGCAACATTGTTGTAGATGATACTTGCTCTAATATCTTTCGAGACAAAGTTAAGCAGCCAGGATTTCATGAGGTCATTGCAACGAGTCCACTGTTGGGATTCAATTGTGGATGCCGACTCAGGCTTTTTAATGGTTCCATTGATGAATCCTTCCTTGTTCTTGGCATTGAGGGCCATGGCCATGGCTCGGCTCCAAGTGGAGTAATTTTCATCATTCAACGAATGTGTGACGAGAATCGCTCCAGGCTGATCGGAGTGATGAAGATAAAGAGGATCGCTGGGATCTTCGTATTTGGTGTGTTTGCTGGAAGAGTCGGTTGCCATGTCGACGAGGAGCGGAATGCTATAACTTCTTGGTGTGTTTGAACGCCAAGGGTTTTAGGTTATCAAGTTATCAAAGAGGCTGTGCTCTGATACCATGTGAAAACCTGCTATGTAACTTGTTTTCATTAATTGAGTTTAATGTAATGGTACAAAGAGAGACTTATACAGATACATGGATCAATCATGATCCTGAAATTAAGGCCTATACAAGCTATTACGTGAGTTAGACTCCTAAGTAGATGAAAAGCAATCTGAGATGACTGTACAATAATCAAGGAAATGGACTCCTTAAATCAAGGGACTGATGACAGACTTTGGTTTACTCAACACTTATTGTTAAAACTCAAAGTTTTCAAGCATTTTTCATTAGTTTTCCTTATATTCTAACACCCAATTAGAATATTTGATTTACTTAATACTTAGTTTCAAATAGTGTTTTCAAATTGTAAGACACGGTAGAGTTGGGAGTTCCATTCCAGAATTGGTCGGCAATCTGTTGAAAGACCCTTTCAGTTGGATGACCAGAATCAAAGTAGACATATTCACTGACGTTCTTACACAGGTCATACTCTTTGGTTCCTCTCTTGCCTCCACAGCTATAAATTCCTCGATACGGACCACTTCCACAGCATGCCACTTTCCCTTCCTCAAAACCTTTGCCAAACAATAGCATCCCAAAACAAAAACAACATCACTTAGTTCTTTCTCATAGATTAAGTAATCAAAGCATCTCTAGAATGTATGGTCGAGATTCATAATCTAGCAACAAAGATATATTAGCGTGGCAATTACTCATAAAAAAAATCAGTAAAGTTGAAATTTCTAGTAGTGCAAGAGAAAGTTACTCATAAGAAAATCGAGGAAATGTACATACCATATTTAGAGGGGTGACTTATTCTTTCTGTCAGAAACTCATAGATTTGGGAAAGTGAGAATCTGAATCCCTTGAATTCTCTCTCTAGCTTCTGTAGGAGTTTGGGAAGTAATTTGTTGTGTAGTTTTACGTATGGTGTGATTTTGTCAAAGCAGCCACCACCATTTTGTCCCTCAACAACTGCTCTTGAATATGGTAAACAAGCAAGAGGATCAAGACCAAGAAACCCAAAATTCCTTCCTCCTTCTCTATATATTTCCTGACACATCGACATTAATATTACTGAAAACTTGGCATATATATCAGTGGGAAAATCTCTTGTTTTTCAAGTACGTACTAGCTAGGAATTTACTTTGATCACTGCAGTGATATTTCCTATCACAAGGCCAACAAATTCCTCGTGAGGGTGGGGTCCGAGCACACTGGAGTTTTTCTCGAAAGGGAAAGTGTAATCGTTGCCTCCGACGCTAAACAAGTAAACAGCTCTTGATAGCAGGGTCTTGGTTTGTTCATTCCCTAGTGTCCGGTTCAACGACTTCCTAACGCTCTTGAAATATGAAAGTTGAGAATGAAGATCTATCACCTGAGGAAGGTTCAGACATCAATTAGTTGCACCTTAAAGGACTTTTTTTTTTTTTTTTTTGTCAAAATCTTAAGGGACGTGTTTGATTATAGTAATGGAGGATGATAAATATGTAAATTTAAAGAAGTTAGTTACAATGTTTGAGGCTTTGAGCCCAAATCAAATGTGTTCTTGGCAACATTTCTTTATACTAAATTGGTTGTTGACTAGTTACATTTTTTTGGGAATGAGGATATCTGAGATAAAGTAGGAGTAATCGAAATTGAAGGAAATATGAGAGAAATCGGTTACGATGGTTTGGACATATGAAACGACGACCTACTGACTCTCCAGTTAGAAGAAGCGGTTACAGGACAGAGGCTCAAGGCCGAAAGAGTAGAGGAAGACCTTAGAAGACTTTGGAAGAGATTATAAGAAAAGACTTAAAATATTTAGATCTAACAGAAGACCTTGTAATCAATACTTAATGGAAAAAGGCTTTGCTATTGTTGGTTGTTGACTAGTTACATGCATTCAACGGGTTGTTGCCGTAAGTGTTTCTTTGTCAACAACTACTGCTCGTAAGATTAATTTGAACTTATCCCTAATTTGAACAGATTAATAATAGGCAAGTCTTTAGAGTGATTTGTTTGTATGAGGAGGTGAACTTATCCCTATCCGCCATGAGTAGGTAGCAAGTATAAGCAGTTTTATAATGATGTACTACATTTCTTATATTACATTGGTTGGTATATAAATATATAGGGGTGTGATATTCACACACCCCTTTTTACTTCTCCCACATCTTTTTAGTTTTCGGCCGTCGGATCGGATGAATTGAAGAAGATCAACGGACATAAATTAACAAGAATGTGTGAGAAGTAAAAAGGAGTGTGTGGATAGCACACCCCAAATATATATTATATATCTCTGGTCAAGGTTCCACACACCCCAAATATATATTATATATCTCTGGTCAAGGTGCATGGAACCCAAATGTATAAAAAAATTGTGGTGAACAATGGTTGACCTAATTTACAGTATAGTATATGCCAGTAATTTACATTATAGTATATCTCTGATAAACGTGCGTGACTTTTCTTGTATAGTATATGCTTATAATTATAAAAACCAAATTAGTGAAGTAACCCAATTGAACTCATATGCAAAATGATGTTACATACGTACCAAACCTTGGCTTGTTTCGACCAAAGCACCAGCTCCTGCAGATGCAAAGTTTGCACCATATGTAAATTGATCATTTCCAGGTTGTAGATACGGTGGAATAAATGGCAACTCTGCATACTCAGCTGTAACAGCAAAATAGATTTATATACTTAAACTATTGATTACATATACTAACAATATTTCACGTTTCTATACGAAAATATTCACAAAATTGTAAAGTTTATATCTTACCAATAAAATCTGAAATTAGTCGACCATCAGAAAATCTTCCGGTTGGGTTCTTGAAGAAGGTTTCACCATATGGCCAGTAATTTGCCCGAAAAGTAGTGTTGACGTAGTTATTATTTCCAGCATCAAAAAATGAATCCCCAAAGAAGAAAACGGGTACAGGTTTTTCAAACACAAATTGGCCGCGGCTTTGTGCTGTGACGAGAAGGCCAAGGCATGTACAAAAAACAAAGACACAAGAGACATGGAAGCTTGAATTTGCCATATTAATTTGTTTGCTAGATAATTCGAATGTTCAACTTACATGATTTATATAGCGATTTATAGGGGGCAATTCACCGTGACCTAATGTGTTTTGGTCAGCTGATCAGTGACCTATCAATTTATGCATAAAAACCAATGACCTGGTCTCTAGAAAAAATCAAACAATCGATCAAAATTCCAAATTAAAACAATCCAGAAGGAAAGGTACGTAAGCAAACAACATTTCCCGTCAGTCTCTCATCTCGAACATTATAAACATCATTGTTTTCATTTTATATGTTCATTTTTTATGAGAACTAATTTTAGAAAGGGTTCCATTCTTTGAAATTCTTCAAACCTATAAGTACGTCAACTTCCAATATTTGGTTCCAGTCGGGAACTTCAAATAAGTATAATATAGTAATTTGCTTTAAATAAAGTGTATAAATGAACAATTCATCACAATATTTTACTTGGTACTCACATCATCCATTTGTTCTATATATTTGGATGACTACATGGTTTCTGATTTGAAAGATCTTTTGTTGGTTAATCTTCAAATGAAGATCAAGAAAAACTTATAACATGAAGATACGTTTTTTGTAAGGGATATGTGCATTTTTTTTTTTTTTTGGGTGGAAGGATCCAACTATTATTTTTTCTATATGAAATTGGCTGTGTATAGCCGGACACAATCATCTAATTAACTACTCTTTGACAAATCTCAAATGATTTTTTATTATGATTAGTTTGACATATGGATTTTTAGAAACATACTAGAAGATTTTACCCGCACGTTATTGCGGGTCGAAAATTCAACTTTAAATTATTCTGTAAACACAAACACACACATATTTAAACACATAGAAATCAAAATGGAGACTGTAGAGCGAGAGCAATGTCTAAATTTATACAATTTAACAACATAATCAAATGTCTTGCTATTTACATACAAAAGTGGTCAGCCTGCTCTTCCCCATTGGCAAATATCCTAGTTTTCATTCACACTGCCAGTTATAGATGAAACATTTTAAAACATGAGATTGTTTATATACACAAAAAAATTGGGGAATTGAGGTTACGATGGGCTATTCACATGCAAAAAATATGAAGGAGCACTGTTCTTACTTGTACAATGGATGAGAATATTGTTCAGTACATATCCAAATGTTTTTTTCTTGGAGCAGCAGCTGTAGACAACAAAGTTTGTGTTATTGGTGAAAAAAAAATAGGAATGTTAAGAGATATGGAATAAGTTTTGCATATGAATGGATTTACACTGCTGAAAAAATAAGAATACAATAAAGTTACCTAGTTCTTGTTCTGGAAAGAAGGGTCTGTTTTTAAGCTAGTTGGGGATAATTTTTTTTTCAACAACTTGATTGGAACTGGTCAAAATCTTGCATAAATTTCTTCTCCCTCATTACTTGGAAAAAAACCCGAAAGTACAAAAAAAAAATAAAAAAAGCTTTAAACAGGAAGGCGACTGAGTTTCCCAGAAAAAAAAAAAAAAAAAAAAAAAAAAAAAAAAAAAACTGTTCAAGAACAGTATTCAATCGTGACCTATCACTTTCCCATCTTTTCTGCCCTGACCAATATATATATATATATATAAGGAAAAGAAAACGTTAAATATATAAATATAAATAAATATATAGATTCCGTCATTACTAATTTACTACCACAGCCATCTATATATATATCAGAGAGCTTAAGGGGAGGGATCTCCATTTTTTCAAAAAAAATAGGGACACGCTCCCCACCGTTAGATTGACTTTAATGAAATTGTGTGGTTGAGATTAAAACACAGGCCACAGAATCTCAACCACATGATTTCATTAAAGTCAAATCCAACGGTAGGGAGCGTATCCCCATTTTTTTTTTAAAATAGGGATCCCTCCCCTTAAGCAATTCCATATATATATATATATATATATATATATATATTTCTGCCACTTGCATTTATTATCTCTTTTTTGAGAAGTGAGCTTTTGTCACTACCATTAGACCTCTCTCTCAAATGGAAAGGGATAAACAACACCTGGCATAATGTAAACCAAAACCAACTAAAGCTTGCTTCCAGCATCTTTTTTACAAAACACAACGCGCATACGCATAAGGATACGATTGAACGATGACCGACGCTTGGCAAACACAGGCAAAAGCGTCATTTCACTGTACCAACCGCGGGAAACAAAGAAGACACAAAGGGGCATTTTAGCCATTACACTGCTCATGAACAGTGCTTTTCTACCGGATCTTAGTATATAGATAATGTGTCACGTCTGGACATTTAAATTTGGTTATCTGTGGTGAAGATGTGAACATGTTATCCAAAGATTTGGAAGAAAGAATACATACACAAAGACTTTACATAACGAAAAACGTGTACCAGATATAACCTAAAATTTGGCGCCGCAAAGGCCTTTACCATTCCGATTATAGTTCTTCCAGAAGCAAAGACTTATTAGGTGTTCGCCTGCGTTGCTTAACCGAAGTACCAAAAGATACATGAGTGTTGTCAAATTATTAACGCTTGATTCATTCTTCATCAAATTGAAAATTTTGTGACCTGGTCTTATCTTTGGGCATGTTTATTTACAGTTTTGGGAATATGAGTTATATGGTTTGATCGGAGAATGATACCTAAATTGTTCATGTATGGGATAAACATATTTTTTAGGATATCTCATTAAACATTGAGAATGAAATGTTGAGATAAGTCTCACAATGATGGGAAGAGGGATCTTACATAGACTTATAAGAGGTTTGGCTACTCCCCATATTGCCAATTGGTTTTATGGTGGAAATTCAGCTTTTTTCATGATATCAGAGCAGGTTGTCTCATGTGTGAAGCTAAACGGCCACACGTACTCCACGTCATCCCGTTGTGTTGTTCACGTGTTAGACTTGAAAATTCGCCACACGTGAGGGGGCGTGTTGAGATGAGTCTCACATTGATGAGAGGAGAGACCTTGTATGAACTTATAAGAAGTTGGGCTACTCCCCATATTGCCAATTGGTTTTACGGTGGAACCTCAACTTTCTTCATGAAACACATATACTCAACGTGGGACCGACTTCTTTATTCAATTCTAAAAATGAGACTCATACCTTACATTATCATTTTTCGTAAGTAAATTTATCATTCATTTACTTACATTATTGCGTAGAGGAATCATAAAATAATTTTTTTTTCATGTATAACCAAAGATTGAAAATTTGAAGTTTCTAAGGCACATGTTTACCATAACTTAATAGTTAATGTGTCCAATTTGGGCTGCATGTTACATTTGATGCAAAAGACTTACAAGTCTTGGAAGAGATCCTTGAGACTGTATAGACCTGTCGTGGACTTGGAGTTCAATGGCCGGCCACTCCACATTTCATTAGCAAATTGCTTGTAGACCTTCTCAGTGAGATGCAAAGAGTCCCAAAACACATATTCATTTGGATCCTCACACAACTCAAACTTATTCACTGTTCTTTTCCCTCCACAGCTAAATACTCCTTTAAACTGACCTGTTCCGCAACATGCTGTTTTCCCTTCCTTAAAACCTTAATTTCATCACACACAATTACACAATTCAATATCTACTTGTAACTTGTAATGTATTACACATTTGCATAAAAGATACGGAATATGATTATGTTTTTGTGCTTAGACGTTATGTGTAGATTTGGACTGTCACTAATGTTTTTTAGATACATTGGCGGTTTTAAACCCTGACCATAACGTACTCCTACCTATCACCCTGCCCACCCTCCTCACTAGGCTACCCCAGTGGCTTCAGCCCTCTTTAGGAACAGAACAAAATTGCACATAAATATGAAGTGGGTGTACTCATCAAATTATAGGGTGCATTTAGTAACCCCATATATAAGAAGTTCCCAACGTGTTGTGTTGAGCTTGTTGGTTCGCGCGTAAGGCACAAGGGCTAGCCAGTTCGGCCATAATGTTTACCTAAGCACGGAATTAAGACAACTAATTTGCTTGTGTGCATTGAGTACGTACCATATTTAGAGGGATGCCTGATTCTCTTTCTAAGATTGCTGTTCAAGTCGTAGAGTGAATATTTGAAACCCTCCAACTGGTTTCCAAGTTGAATGAGAAGTTTGGAGAGAGCTTTGTTATGCAATTTGGCAAGTGACGAAACCTCTTTTAAGCAGCTACCATTATTTTCAGGCTTGATTATTCTGACCCCCGGAAGACAACCCGAGTCCAGCAAATTGATGACCCCAAATTTCCTACCCCCTCCTGAATAAATTTCCTGCCAATTTTACACCCAATCAAACCATATAAAAAATTCAAACTTGTTTGATTAGGTAGGGTCAGGTCGAATATAAAATGTGTGGTTTTGACCGACAATTTCAAAACATAACATTTCAGACTCTGTAAATTGCTTAATGCATACTTGGATGACGCTCGTCAAGTTGCCGATAACCATTTCGACGTATCGTGAGTGAGAGTAGGACTTTAACATGGGAGAGTTGGTTAGGAAAGGGCTTATGTAATCGTTGGTTCCAATGTTGAACAAGTAGACGCCTCTTGAAAGTGTCACTTTGGCTTCAACATCGCCTAACTTGTGTCTGAACCAGGTCTCTACCTTCTTGTAATACTTCAGTTGTGTTTTAAGGTTAATGACCTGAAATAAGACGGAATATGAAGGTTCCATAACTATTTAGCTGCAATTTGTGAGTGACAAGTAGATGTAACATTCATGTAATGTTTTCCATATTTAGAAAAACCTAGATGCAATGGTTATCTCATGCGTAGAAATTATACTTGTGGTAAAATAAATTAATAATAGAATCATTTAATTATTATTTATGAAGCGTCCTACTATGGCCTACATGAGACATTTTAAGGCACGCAGATCAGACCACGTGTACCCTATGAGCCAAAACTTAAAAAAACACCCCCTTACCCCCACCACCCCCAAATTTTGAGGCCTACACTTATCTTACTGTGTTCCCAGCCTCTCTCTCACACTTAACCCCAATCTAAGTTCCCACACAAGAATTTCTACCTTGAGGGTTTATATGATATGGGTTAATAACTCACCAACATTTAAATATTACGTGTTGTTTTACTATTGATTTTTTACGCTATTTATGTCAGATAATGAGGCAATATATAAAACCATTACACCTAATTTTCTCGATTTTCTTGTTTTTTTTTTTTTTTTAACAATGTAATACAAGCTAAACATTAGTGCTTCACCTTACCAAATAATTGGGAAACATCATGAACGTCACCAAGTGATATATGTTTCATTTCCTCACCTAATTATGTAGCGCAGCAGAGTAATATGTATACCAAATTGTATTAATAGCTGGCCATATCATAATATCACTCTCAAATGTAAAGAATACATACCTCGCCTTGAAAAGTCTCCACCAGAGCTCCAGCTCCGGCAGATGCGAAATTCGCGCCACCATAATATTGGCGAAATCCGGGTTGAAGAAAGGGTGGAACAAATGGCAGGTGAGCGTACTCAGCTGCATAGTATATTGGATAAGATCCAAATTAGATTAGATCACGATAAAGTATAAGCAGACAAAAAATTTTGTATTGGGTTAGCTAGCTAGCTAACAAAAGTGGACATGTACAACCAAGGACGACATTATAAAAGATTTGTAAATCTTACCAATAAAGTCTGACATCAAACGTCCGTCGGAGAATCTTCCAGTTGGGAACTTGAAGTAGGTTTCTCCATATGGCCAGAAATTTGCTTGGTCGAGAGTTGTAGTGTTGATGTAGTTGTTGTTGCCAGAATCTAAGTAAGAGTCTCCGAAGATGAACAAGGCAACTTGTTTTTTTGAAGGCCAGGATTTGCTTCCAAAACAAGTTGAGATCAGTAGTGCTGCATGAAGAAACAAAACGACGGAAACAGAGCTTTGCTTTTCCATGGCTGATAATTAAGTTCTTGAAGTTATATCAATGTCAAACAAATATAGAAACTTTGTTTCTATTTAGTTTGAAATTAGATGACTATATATAAATCATGGGAATTAATACATCTGGGTGATGAATAAGAAAAGACTTCTCGCCAACACGAGTTGCAGAAGTCAGAATAAATTTGAGAAATTGAAAATATTTGTCCAAAAAGTAAAGAAAAACGTGGCTCAGAACTAATACTAGGCGTTGAACTTTGAACAGATATTGTTTTGTTTTTTTTTTTAGATATATTTTGGGTAATGCTAGATAAACCATATTTTTAAATTACATTTTGTAAATCACGTGGTTGTTGACGGTTGGCCTTCTTTTTAAAATTTTTTAAATTATGAAGTCTTACTTTATTGTTACATCATATGATTTAAAAAAAAATTGAAAAGATAGTCTCCCTAACATTTTCCTTATATTTTATAAGCGATTTAAAATTTTCAACCAGCAATGCCCAAATAAAAAAAGAGTAATGGATTATTTTCTTGGTGGATTATGTTGGCGTGAGTCAGGTATTTCCTTGATTGTAATCATTTATTGTTATTGATGCACAAAACCGGAGGTTTTGAAACAACGTAAATCCGACCGTGAAACTGCAAGAAATGTAAATAACACAAGATGCATCATGGTTCACCTCAAGGTTTGGGCTACGTCCACACTGATTATATTTCTCTGAGAATATTTGTGAGGGAGAGAGTGTGAGAGCTTTGCTCTAGATAGGAGAGGCTTAGGGTTTGTGAGGGTGAGGAGGCCCTTTTATAGAATAAGGGCTCCTCCCCTAATTACATATTTGCCCATTCCTTTATTACATAATTACATTTAAGTTCCTCAAGTATTTATACGAGGTCTAAATACGAGGCCCTAAATATGGTATAAACAATTGTAATTTCCTTATTAGTTGGGATTTCCTTGGAACCCTAGTGAACTATGTAGTTTGTATATATATTGCCTCATTGAGAGAAGAATACATACACCAATCCAAACCCTAATATTCTACTACAAATTTATCTTAGTCTTAGAACAAGTTTTTGCCTGTCTCAATTCCCCAAAAACCCCCTTGCCTGTCTCAATTCTACTACAATTTTATTTGTCCCAACGTAAGTATTTGCTAGATTTGATCTCCGAAACTAGGATGTTAAGCGTGTGAGTCTGCAAAAACTCCCATTTTTTCAGAATCATCATCTAGCTATATTTCCAGACAAATTCCAATGGATAAAGGGAGATAACAAAGGTTGGTTGGTCGGTTGGTTTATTTGTCTCTTACTCATTGTGATATTGCATATGTTGTGAAGATCATATGGTGGCTGTGATGAGGATTTTGAGTTACTTGAAGTCTTTACCTGGAAGAGGTTTAATTTTCTTGAAGATTAGGCATTTGGAGGTTAAAGGGTACACTTATGCCGATAGGGTTGGTAACATAATTGATTAGTGTTCGACATTTGGGTGTTTTTTGTTTTTTTACTTTGTTTGTGGAATCTAGTTACTTGGCGTAGCAAGAAGCAAAACTCGGTCTACTGCAGAGGCTAAGTTCAGGGGATGTTTCATGGTATTTTTAGCTTTTGTGAATTCAAATTTTGCTCGCCAAAATTGATTATAAACTGAAGGGTCTTATGCAACTTTATTGTGATAATAAAGCGGCTTGGGAGATTGCCAATAATTCAGTTCAACATGACCAAACAAAAATGTTGAAGTGGATAGACATTTTATCAAGGAGAAGTTGGAAATCAAGATTGTTGATATTCCATATGTAAGATTAGAGATGCTGTTTGCAGATGTGTTAACATGCGGTGTACACAAAGGTTTTTAATGACTCACCTTGACAAGTTTGGTTTAAAACATATCTATACACCAACTTAAGAGTGAGTGTAGGTGTGAGTCAAGAATTTCCTTGTTGTAATTTTTATTATAATTTCTTTGTTGTTGGGGATTCCTTTATAATCCTAGTCAACTATGTAATTCGTACATATAGTGCCTCCTTGAAAGAAGAATACATATAACAATTCAAACCCTAATATTCTGCTATAATTTTATCAAATTGCGGGTATGAACGTGTTGAGTTGTACTTTTTGTCCCATACAGATTCTAGAAGTCTGTTGCTCTTTATGGCAAATATGTTAGAAACATTTCCCAAAAAAAAAAAAATCAAACTTTGATTCTAAGCAAACATGGGTGATTGCTAATGTTAGATTGCTACAATCCTCTCGCTTATATACGAAGACGCATAAATATAGACATATGGATAGAGTCGATAGACTGCAAAGAGACAAGTATATAAGTACAACCAAATTGTATTATGGTCCAAAAAAACTTTACCAAAGTTAGAGAATTAGCAAACAATATATACTAAATTTTCATCAATTTTTCAGTCATATTATGTATCATTGAATAATGCAAAAAATTAACGATTAGATCTTGCATATAGAAATTTAATACATCTTTACAACAATTAAATTTTATATAAATTTCATGTTACTAAGTGAGATGTAGCATTATGAACTAAACCAACTTTCACATGTAAAGCCATATATGTAATATGTGGTTTGCATGGTTTCAGAGAAGTTAGGCGATATTAGGTCAATGACCATATATATCCTTGACCATGACATAAATTTTCTATAATTTTTGGCATAAGGGGCCGGGATGTGTTAAACTTACACGTGCCCCTGTCACCTTTAGAGATAATCTGTAATGAGAATCTTGCGTGTCATCATTAAGCCATGAATGAATGAATGCCATGGAAGTTTTTTTTTATTTTTTACTTTTTTTTATTTTTTATAACAAATGGTAGGGTTAACTTGTTAATTGTTAAGAAAAGACATCGGTGATAATTAAACCTGCACTAGAATATATGAATATAGAAAGTCTTTAAGGGGAGGGATTTCCATTTTTTTTTAATAGGAACATCTTCTTGACTGTTAGATTTGGCTTTTATGAAATTCTGTGGTTGAGATTATATGACCTATGATTTAATCTCAATCACATAATTTCATTAAAGCCAAATCTAATGGTCAAGAGAGTGTCCTTATTTTTTTAAAAAAAATTGAAGATCCCTTCCTTTAAAGGGCCTGTATAAATATAATTGTTTTTACCATTGTAATAAAGTGTCATCTACGATCAACATGAAGTAATTAAACTGCCTAATTTTTGTGAGGTGAGAGGAAAAGAAACTAAAAGTCCGCATTATATATATAAATTTGACTGTTGACCCAAAAAAAAATAAAAATCATTGGCCTAATATATAAATTATGATTCAATTTTCAGTTTGGAATAAAAAAACTGAGTGATTGGTAGATCAGATTGTTCTAAGATCAAGTCTTCGATTGTATTTATTTTAACTGCTATATTAAATATAATATAAAAATTAGGGCATGTATTTAAATAAATAAAGGAAAACTAACGAAAAGTCTAAAAAAACTTCTTTTTTAACGAAAAACTTTTTTTTAAAGGTATAGTGAATAGTGTCAGTTAAAGGTAAAAATGTGATTTTTAGTTAAAAGTGAACAGTATCGAGAGTGTTTTGTTAAAACTTCTTTTAAATAAAGCACACATGTACATTTGACTTTGTCTTAAAAAGAATCATAATAAATAAATAAAAATACATTTTACACGTATATAGAATTCCCAAATTATCTCTAAAGAGTTGGTCAAAAGTCTGCTTAATTTAAAATTGTGACCCTGATCTCGATTTCCTAATTCACCTTGTTATATATAATCAGTAAGCTAGCTAGCTACTTACTATCATTTGGTTGTTTATGTAAAGATGCGCCCTAATATCATAGCATCTAATTACAAATGTGGGTTTTCACAGACGGAGGAGGACCTAATCATCCTTGCGTTTTGGCAAAAGGCAAATAACCGGAGAGGAGTGAGATTTTGAGATTGTCACCCCAAATTCAATTTGGGTATTAGCTAATAATGTAAAATATGCATGATTAATTGTTGAATATTTTCTTGGCCCAAACAAAAAGTTGAATATCTTCATGCTGAACAATGTTCTTTTGTCGTAATGTGTGAATTTTAATTTATAGTTGTCCGCGGTAAGATTATTCATCTAACAAAATAGGTTTGCAAATGAACATTACTCTTTTGAAGATTATGCATCCATAAGAAATATTCAAATTTCATAAAGTAGACATCAATGTCTCCAAAGGGACAAGAAACAAAGGTGAATGTGCCATGTGAGTTTTGCAAAAAGCCAGCCACAAAAGAATGAGTACGTATTACCTAATTGGTGAACAAACCCATCAAACAACATCAATCTCGGTCTTTGATTGGTTTTAAAGAATAGTTGATTAGGTTAGGTGATCCCTATGTTTGAGAAGGACCAAAAGATGTAAAGACCATAGAATGAGATGATGCAGTTTGATGGGACATGTGAATGCTTACCAAACCCACATAGGCAAAGTTCCAACAACATATACAGTAAACCAAGGTAGTGCTATTCACACGTTCCTTTTTACTTCTTACACATCTTGTTAATTTTTGTCCATTATCTTCTGCAATTCATTCAAATCCGATGGTCGAAAATTAAGAGAGATGTGTCAGAGGTAAAAATATATGTGTAGACAGCACCACCGTAAATGAATTAATGTCAAACTCAATAGGAATATTCCTACCTGTTTGTGCAAGCAATTTGTATTCAAACTAGTTCTGATTGATTCTAATGAAACTACTCTTCCAAATATTCAAAGATGATTCAAATTCGAATTTACGATTGAACAAAAAAACACAATTTGATGCACATAAATATCATACCAAATTTTACAAAGTAAAAGAAACCATATCATTGTTGGAGAATAGGATTTCACATCAGTCATAGACAATAATATACAATTAATATACGAGAGTTTCCATCCTTAATATCACCAAGACGACCTTTATGATAAAACTCCACATCTGTTTGTGCATGTGGTAGTTAATAAGAATGGAGTTTTTGACCCATCTATCTAATAATTTGATAGTCATACCATCGAGGAGGAGAAAAAGTGGGAACTTTTGAAAGAATATGCGCGGCACAGTTTTTGGAAACATAAATAGTCCGAATTTTTTTTTGTGAAACATCCATGGAAGATCATGATGTTAGCTTAGGCTAATTGACTGCACTATTTTGTGTTTGTTTTATGATTGTTAAATGGTACTACTTGTACATGAAGGAGGAATTTGGTGTCTTTTTTTTGCCTCCCTTCTTTGGTCAAATACCATGGCTCCAAACATTTTCCTCCCACCAAACAGTGTATAGGAAATATCATCTATGTTGGAGCAGGATTTCTTACAAAAAGAAATGCTTTTACAGGTTATTGACAAGGTTCTTATAGTTCATGTATTAGCTTTTTGAATGTGAATTTAAAAAGGGAAAAGAGGAGGGTGGGTTTTACCTACGAAAAAGACACTCTAACGCTCAAGTTAGTGTTTGCAGAACAGCTTACGTCAATAAGAGGTTATGTTTTTGTACCTTTACTCAAGTTGATTGATTGCTTATATAGTGATGATCCGTTTCACCTTTTCCCTCCCCATGGGAAATGGAGAGACAAACATGTAGTCTAACAATGCCTTATTCCACACTCAGCATTAGCTTGACCCGCACTTCATGCGTAAGTGGTAACATTGGTTACGTGATTCAAAGATAATCGTTTTTCCTTGGGTTTCTGTACTTAGCCCATCAATCTTTATAGTCTCAACATTTTTAGCTTCTCAGTCTCGCTAGTTAGGGTTAGGGTAGAATTTTGAAATCCACCAAATGTCAATGTAGGGAAATCTTGAGTATCACTAGAATATATCCCTAGCTAAGTGTCTCACTAGTGAGCTCGCTTATCAGTATACAAAGATTAACCTGATCCTATGATGAGTGAGACATTCAAATAAGAATGGATAAGATAAAATCTCTCGTAAATGTGACATTAAATCAATATGTAGTTAATCCGATTATGTGATAAATAAGATACTCACATAATAATGTATCCCGTTGATAAGGTCGAATCTCCTGCATGAAACATTGGAACAATCTTTCTCTTCAATTAATGTTTATTTGATATGAGATTGTGATGGCTCTGGAACACTCATAAGGTTAGGTGAATTGCACTTGGTTTATCATCAAAGCTTCACAGGGCAAATGAGGTAGGTGTGTTAGGTTCAACTTCCCTTGTATTCTAGCTAACAATTAGAAAACCCCCTAAACATCCCTTATTACAATAACACTAATACAAACCCACATTTTTGTGGTCAAAATTGAAGGCACAAGCAGCCCCCATTGGTCCCTCCACCTAATCCCCATTGGTTCTTGCCCTGGTTGTAGGTTCTTCTGCACATAAACATGTGAGTAATGGCTAAAGTCGCCCTTGTGAGCACAGGAGGAAAGGTGCTGCAATGATGCTTCTGTTCTGCCATGCTTTTGCTTCCACCTTTAGCAAATGAGAGAACAAGAACAATCACAGCTGCCCCTGCAATAAGGACCCTCCCTTCCCCCAGTACCCTATGGATTTGTCTATTTCTTTGCTGCTAATGGATGAGGCAGGCTGAGGGTCCAGCTTCCGAGGCACATTTTGGGTCTGGAGAGCCCTACAAGCGGCAAAATCTTGTGTGTAACCGTCTCAATATCTCCTCAATATCTCTAATCATGTGAGTGGTCGCATGATGACAGGGAGGAGAGAGAGAGAGGTAATGAATCAGTTACAACAAAGAGAGGGAGGTAATCAAACAGTGAAAAATTATCGTGATGAGAAAGATAGCAAAGACGAAGGTAGTGAAAGAATGATATAGCTCATGTGATGAGAAAGACAAACGGAATGTGGTAATAAAACAGTTAGACCCGACTACCTTACAAATTACGTGACTATGGCACCACCACGTGACGGTCAATTTACCCATCACGATAGAGAGAAACAAGTGGCAGACATGCATGCATTTGTTAAACCATAAAACCTGGACGGTACAACCAATTCCATGCCACTTGCAATAAGCTAATGTCATCTGCACCAGATACATACATCTTTGAAAAAAACGACATAAAGATCTCTCTCTCTCTCTCTCTCTCTCCAAAGACAAAGTCAATAATACATTGAACTAAATACCACGGCTAATAAATAAGCAATGCAAAATCTGACGGCCTCTTGTAAAATGAAAGACCTGAATAAATTTAAACAAGTACAGATTTATGAGGTTTCAGCATTCCATCATAGCTCACACAATTTCATCAATACAAACATCAAAGTTGAGAAACCACAAGTTCAAGCTCTTTGGAGGTGAAAGTAAACCTAATACCTACACGCTCTCCATATGACATTAGCTACGGCTTAAAATACTCCCCGCACAGGCCTTATGCATGTTCAACAGCCTACACAGTTGCACTCCAACCCGACAACTCTTTCTGGATAAAATGGGAGCGAACACGAGACCAATAATGAAACAATGTAGAAGCTCACAGAGGACTGAAAAACTCACTAACATGTAGCTTTATTTACATAAACTAGAAAGGTGGGGAAAGGTTCATCGCTTAAAAAACTCCCCCAACAATTGCGGGCAGATCATCAAAGCTCCAAAGGTCCATTGGATTACCACCATCCTGAGTAGCGTCACCGTTGAGGAACGCGTCCACTGAAGCATCCCAGCTCTCATCGAGATATGGGGTCTGAAAGTACTTCATCTCAAAAGCTGAGAGCTCATCAGACAGTGTCTTTCCCGAATTATCCTCAGGAGGCTCCAGATCCTGTGAGTTAGGCTTCATCTTCTTTGTTGGGTTAGAATCCTCCAGAAACGGTGAGTTATCACTTTCTTCCATAACAGATGAAATAACGGATGAGATTTCTGGAGTCTTCGAGCCTTGTTCTCCCCAGCCAAAGTCAGAACAATCAAAGGAGTTGCTTCCCTGATCGGAACTGAAATAAAAAGGGGCATTTTCTGATGGAACAGAGGATTTCAGTGCAACATCTTCATTGGCAGGGAAGGTGGACATATATCGAAAGTTATTCATTGTTGGCTTTTCATCCAGAAAACCCAGAGCACTGTAGTAGTCCTCACTTGAGTCGTTCACAAAATTGAAATTCTGGTTCGGATTAGACTGAGTGCCATTCAAGTTTGTCTTGGCTATCAATTTCTGAGGATTTTCCTTGATGGAACGCTTTGCAGAAGCACAAGGAGTTTCTTCAGGGAAATTAACCTTCGCTTTCTTGCCGCGAATTCTACGTGCCTCGGCATCATACGCCCTTGCAGCTTCTTCTGCAGTGTTGAATGTTCCAAGCCAAACCCGAACCCCTTTCCTTGGGTCTCGGATCTCTGCAGCCCACTTACCCCATGGGCGCTGGCGAATTCCCCTGTACTGGTTCTTCCTTTTTCTCTTTGCAGATTTCTCAGCTTGCCCATCAAACTCCACAGATTTCACAGCGGTAGAACCTTCAAGATTGAAAAGAGAAAAAATATTAAACACAAGCAAAAACGTGCATCAAGAAAACATCACAAATCTGTTTAAAATATGGTGAGAAAAACTAACAGGAATTAACATAAACATAAAGCTGAGTTCAATACCACAATAGTCTACGACGAGCTCCATAGTAATCAAGTTTTATAGCATAATAATTTATCAAATAGCAGAAACTCGTAGATGTGATCTCTAAAATATCCTAAAGACACGGAGCGAAAAACTTTGATCTCCATGTCGTTACAAGCATGATCATCACACGAGATAGGTAGCAAATTAAAGAACATATTAAGAAACAAGTAGATGTTAACACAAAAATTATATTGAAGAAAAAAATTATTATTATTGATCAATAAATTCATATTCTCAACTTGCTTAGAAATTTCATTTCGCTCTGGATCTGAGCTTGGTCTTTCATAAATTACAATGAATCCATTATTACCATAGAGAAAACTATCAAAGTTTTATAAACTTTCTATAAAAATTAATTAAAGAACAATGAAAAACTAGATTGATGATTCCAAAATTAATTAAGAATTTAACTGAGGAAACTCATACAATATTAAATCAATCTCGCAAATTCCTCAGATTAAAACAGACAAGAACTTAAGAATTTACCAAGATCTTTCTACCAACTTCAACAAATTCCTCAGATTAAAACACACAAAAACTAAATCAAATCAATATCGCGCGCAGATATAATTAATAAGCAAGATTTTCCTCAGATTAAAACACACAAGAACTAAATCAAATCAATATCGCGCGCACATATAATTAATAAGCAAGATTAAAACTTTATAATTTATCTACGAAAAAGTGCTCACCCAGAATATCTATTCAATCTAAAACCACAAAATTTCCAAGTAGATAAAATAAAGCAACAATTACAATTTACAAATAACCATTCTAACTTAAATCCACTCCTTAAATAAATAAATGAAAACAAAGACATGCATATACACACACAAAATACAACAAAAGGGGAGAAAATAGGAGATTTTTACCACGAGCAAAAGAGGGGTTTCCGGCAGAGAAAGCAGAGGGCTTGGAATCAACCATTTCATCGTCCTCGTCCACATCGGACTCGTCCTTGAACTCCTGGAAATCAGCCTCGAAGTCGTCGTCCAAGTCAACGATTTCGGACTTCAGAGGCTTCGAGAGCCGCTTCCCAGAACTGGGTTTTTTGAGATCCGGCCAGAGGTAGTCGGCCGTGAGCCGGCGGGACCGTACCGGCGCTATGAAATCGGAAATAATAGCACCTCCACACATTTTGCTGTTTCACAGCGGACTTGCAGCAGAAAAGGGTATCGGAAAAGGGATTTTCACAGAAAAAAGTTTGATTCGACTGGTTTTAGTGCTTTGAAAGAGAATCGAGAGAGAGAGAGAGAGAGAGATATATATATATAGAAAAGCTTTCGTTAGTTCTGCTGAATGAAATGAGGGGATTAAGGTTTTATATATATTTTTCCTTGCGGGAAACGGCTAACGACGGTGATGGTTTTACCATTTTGTCCTTGGTTAATTCGGAGATTTGCAGATACTGCTGCTTTTGTTGCCCAGAATGCCCTTCTGTGGTGGTTGAATTTACTGCTTTCTTTGGCCGTCCAAGATAATACAAAAATAAGAAACAAGAGAGGCAGATGAACTATTGAGATTTATGATGAATTGCAGGTTATGAAGGTGAAAAAAATGATCATAACTAATGGTGTATTATTTGTGCATTGTATAAAGGTCGTACCCAGTGCACAAGGCTCCCGCTTGACGCAGGGTCTGGGAGAGGTGAATGTATTATTTGTGCGTTTGTATTAGTCGTTGACGCATATTTTTTATCGAAAGCATAATTTCGACATTGTATTAATTAAGGTAATAGGATAAAACAATTTCATAAGAAGTGTTTAATTCGTTCGTAAAGAATGAAAAATGATTTCATTCTATGACATTTACTCACATTCAACTTGTGGTATCTTCAAGTATTTTCAGTCACATTCAACTACATTAACAAATGTACTAGGTAATGATAAATCATGAAAATAATCATTTATTTTATGACTTGACATCACAAGTTGTAGCTAATCACTTGTGCGATTATCCTACCGCACATTTTCAAAATGATCTTATCCTAATTACATGAGTTATATGTACATAATTTCTAAATAAACTGAAAGTTTTTTTATGTCAATAATTCGCACACCATTGTATATGAATTGATAACCCTTATTAGTTACATACCTAAGTCATCGTTTAAAGTTATTCATAAAAGAGTGTAAATGACAGATAATAATATGCACAAAAAGTAGATGCAGAGAAATGGAGTGCGTATTCTTTATTTGTTACTTGATATTTAGAGGTAATGAAGGATTAGGGTTGAAACTCTTATAGGTAGTAGGTGTGAGTGTATCTTAACTCTTAAGAATGTACTAATGAGAGCGCAAATGATGCTTTAATGCATATTGGTGGTTAGGAAATATTGCAAAATGCAGATATGGATAGTCCGGAACTTGGCAAAAATGTCTAGCTAATTGGCATTAGTTATTGCCACTTTTCACCTTTTTCAGTTTTCTATTGACAAATTAAAATTTGGCCATTAAGAACCTCAGATGATGTCACACCTACTTGTGGAATGTGGAGGAATTTGGGCATTCTGTATATAATTTTATTTTATTTTATTTTTGAAGAAATTGCAGCAATGATTCATCAACTTTAGTTCAATTAGAACAATAGTCCATCAACTAAAATTTCATGATCATTGGTTCATTAACTCATTAAAACGTGCAACTATGGTCTTTTTCATCAACTCTGTTAAAACTTCAATCAAAATGAGTCGCGTGTCATGCACGTGAGACTGAATCAAGGGGCAAATATAAAAAACCAAATGAAAAAAAAAATTGTAACAATGGTCCCTCATCTTTAACCCAATTAGAGAAATATCCCTCAACTTTAACTCAATTGGAGCAATGATCTCTCAATTTTAACTCAATTGTAGCAATGATCTTTTCAACATGAGTTATTTTGACGAAATTCCAGTAAAATTGACAAAAAAGACCATAGCTATACGTTTTGATGAGTTAAGGGACCAATGGTCATGAATTTTTATTTTGATGGATCATTCCCCTAATTGGGTTAAAGGTAAAGGATCATTGCTACAATTTTCAATTTTCTCTTTTGTTTTTTTTTTTTTTTTTGGTAATCTCGGCGGGGGGAGGGGGGTTGAACTCCCCACAGACAGTTGTGTATATAAATTTTAGAAATTGTTATTAGCACTCCAAAATTTTCAGTTTGCACTTCTCACAAGTGTATTTTTCTTTCTAAATGTAGAAAGTTTGGAGTGTTGAATGAAAATTTTTGAGTGCCAATAACAATTCTGTAAATTTTAATCAAAGTATTTTCCCAACTTATTGACACAGAATACCTGATAGTATATATATATTATTTGTCAAACATACATTTTTGACTTGGTATGTAAGGCGTTATTCATTCTGTAGAAATTATAATTTGACATGTCTATAGAAAAAACAGATTATGTTCTGATTTTATGAGCTTGTTTTTATATGCAACCAAATGTAAAATTCGCATGTAACGACGAATGACTCGTTACATGTGAGAAATCAAACAATATTTCATAAACAACAACAAATACTTGATTGACTCTAAATTTCAAGAGGATATTGCTAATTGGTAGGATTTACAAAATTTGAGGGGAAAAGGCTAAATAATGATTCAGTCGCTGTACTCCTAAAGTTTTCTTGTACATGTAAAAGCCACAACTTTTGCAGTTTCATAAGTGAGATTGATATTTAAGGGATGACACTGAGGTCTCAATTTATATTTGGATTTAATTATTAATTCATATATTAGAGGTAATTTACTTAATTATTTCTGTAGGGATGGTGGATTTTCAAGATTATAGCCTATAGGTACCAAAACTTTGCATGATTATTACCTTCACCGTCCTTTTACATTAAATTAGAAACAAAAAAATGTGGAAGGTTTCGGGTTCGATGCTCCGATGCTTGATTGTGAATACGGGCAGAGTGAAATTTCCCATAACCTTTCCGGACCCAAAAGAAGTGAATAATCGTAGCTTGCCACTAGTTCTTTCTCTTAAAAAAAATTTAAAAAAAAAAAAAGAAAAAAAAAAGTTTAGAAACACATGCATGTATATAAGGCTTAACCTAACTTTTCTTGACTGGACAATAGGTATGTTTCAATGACCTTTCCTTCAACGCACGAGTTTCACAAATCAAGTGCATGCATGTTTCGATTCACGAAGCAATTTTGGTAAATAAATACATAAATTCTTTAGAAAATTTCATTTTAACCTAAAAAAAATATTATGTTTTTATTAATACCGTGTGTAAGAAGAAAAATTAAAAATAGTCTTTTGACTCGTATTCCACGTTAGTTTATATATTTCATGTCAGATTTAAATTTTTTTATTTTAGTTTACCTATATTACCCTTTAAAGAAATTCAAACACCAAAAAAAAAGCATTTTGTAAATCATAATTAATTATAAAGCCTAACGAATCAATAATGCAAAAATTATCAGACCTAATAATCTAAAACATAAAAAATACCAATGGGACCTAATGAACTAAAACATTAAAAATACAAATTGTACCAAATTGACCTTATCGAATATATCGGACCTAATAACTAAAACATCAAAAATACAAACTGTACCAAATTGATCGTACCAAATGTGAGATCTCATATCGACCAACAGAGAGAGGGTGATGTGTCTTATATGTGCATTCTCCCATCCCTATAGCACGAGGGTTTTTGGGAACTCACTCACTGACTTCAGATTCCATCGGAATTCCGAAGTTAAGCAAGTACGGGCGAGAGCATTCTTAGGATGGGTGACCCACTGGGAAGTTCTCGCTTGAGTTCCCAGAAACAAAATCGTGAGGGCGTGGTCGAGGCCCAAAGCAGACAATATCGTGCTATAGCGGAACCAGGACTTGGATGTGACAAAATGGTATTAGAGCCACTCTGCCGTTCAGTGCGGATGTGTCGGTAAGGATGCCGGATTTCCCTTAAGTGGGGTTGATTGTGAGATCCCACATCGACCAATGGAGAGGGGGTGATGTGCCTTATATGTGCATGTTCCCCTCCTTATAGCATGAGGCATTTTGGGAACTCACTAGCTTCGAATTCCATCGGAACTCCGAAGTTAAGCGAGTTCGGGCGAGAGCATTCCTAAGATGGGTGACCTACTGAGAAGTTCTTGTCTAAGTTCCCATAAACAAAACCGTGAGGGCGTGATCGGGGCTCAAAGCGGACAATATCGTGCTATGGCAGAGCCGGGACTGGGATGTGACATCGAATCTATCGAACCTAGTAAATTAAATATAGAAAATACAAATCGTACCAAATTGATCACACCAAATTGATCTTACCTAGACTATATAACATACCAAATTTATTAGACCTAATCTATCGGACCTAATTTATCAAACCTAGTGAAATGAAATGTAAAAAATACAAATCATACCAAATTGACCATACCAAATATATTAACTGTACCGAAACTATCGGACCTAAATTAGGGCATTTTGTACACAATATCAAATTTGAATAAATATTATAAAAAAAATCTAAAAACAAAAACTAGGTAGTTATAGACAATAAAGACGGCATTTTTAGACAATGAATATGGAGGTTACTTTATGGATGATAATGAATCTACAGTTACATTTTTAAAACTTTGATGGTGGAGATTACACTATAGACAATAAAGATGGCATTCTTGTAAATAGTGGTAGAACCTGTGGGTTTATTATAAGTGACATGTCATGGTGCATTAAAATGAAAAATCTTTTTCAGATATTGAAAACCTTCCAGGTTATATTCTAAAAATCATCTTTGACAAACTCTTATCTCTAAGAGCATTTCCACCCCTACAAAGCCCTCGGGCAATAGACAATTCAATCCCCCCAAACAAACGGTAATTGTCTTTATTGAACAGTAACTATCCAAGTGCATATCCACCCCTAAATTGAATAGCCCAGACAATTCTTATTAAAATATTATTTTTTTTATAAAATAATAGAAGCTAATTTTATTTTTAATTTCTGATGATAATAAAAGATTGGTTAAAAGTATTTGGAAATATTAAAATGTGGTGTAAGGTGAAAGAATATAGTTAAATATTTATATATATTTTTTATTTTATATTTTTGTGTGTTTTAATTAATTTTTATGATTTTTTATTAATTTGTAATTGTAGTTGATGTCAGTCTTGCATCACATAGCCTAGGGACTAGGTTAGTCGATTTTAGCCTAAGCTCCTCCAGAGTCCAATGTATTGGAATGGGGTGGAGGGGTTTTGGGGGATTTAATCCCCTATCCCTTGGGGAATTTGAGAGGGGTGGAAGGTTAAAATATATGGCGTATTTTGATCTAGTTTCAAAATTTTGAGCTACTGTGGGATTTAGTCCAGTTTCTCTATTTTATTTTATTTTATTGTTTTTAGATTTTTTATTTAATTAAAATTTGAGCTGTTGTTAAATTTAATCTAATTTTTCTATTATATTCATGCGTGCATGCAGAATTGATCACGTCCATGCTTCTGCTGGGGTGAATTTCATAACTCAACAAAAGCAACATTGTGTTTGTGTTGGTCAAATTTAATCAGAAGAAAGAGTGTGAAGAACACACGTCCTGCGAAGCCTTTGTTGACTTCTAAAGAAAATAACCTTCATAAGCTGCGACCAGCCGTCAGCCATGGTAATAAAACTAACGTGTATCATTTGTTTTACCTATATATAAACAGCCCAGTCAACCAAAAGAATTCAAATCCTAGCCAGGTATAAGGGAAAATTTCCGAAACTCATAATTTACCATTGTGGATGTGTAAGGTTTGAAATTGAAGGAGAAATATTATAGATCACCATTAACTGATGCATAACTTTATTTCCCAGATGAAACTAAAGAATCTACGGCTTGATTGCTTTTTCGATATATATGTATCATGTATGCATAGATAAAGAGCATATGGTGAAGTTGTCAAAGACAGTTGTTTTCAATCGACTATAAAATAATCAACAAACGGGGTCCTTAGAAAAATAATGAACCCATATAAAGTTTGCCTCAATATGCGCTTAAATGGGTTAAAGATAAAGATCAATAATATAATGTATAATTTTAATTACAAGGGAAGGAGGTTCGTTCATGTACCAGCACTAATCCTGTAGCCAGAACATGAAATATGAAGAATCAAACATCGGAAAAACTAAACGACAAATCTACAAAAGTGTCTTTTATAAAGACGTGGGTGTGGGACCCCTAGGTGTGGACTTGCCTATACACGGATTTGGATGCGATAGCCGAGTAAATTTTTAAATTAAATTTGCAAATCAAATAATGTATATGTTATTAATATTTATATTATTTAATTTAAAATTTTGATCTTCTTAACATTATTTAAAAAATAATAAATTGATTATGAATGGGATTGAGCTGGTTTGTAGTCCAAGGCAAAGCTTTTTCGAAAATGAATTTAGATGAATAAAATTTTGGATTTATAAATTTATATTCAACGAAATCTTATGTGTAAATTTACTTTTTATTATTATGAATATCTAAACTATATATTAATAGAATTCTCTTTGTCAATTAAAAGATGTGAAAATATTATTTAGTCTTCTATTATAAAAATTAAATAAAATTAAATTAAAAAATAATAATAATGTAATTTCACAAAACCAAATTTTGTAATTTTGTAATTAAGCCTCACTGCATGTAATTTTAGCATTATATATAATATTAATAAATAAAAACATCTCTCTCCAATCCCACTCTCTCCCACTCTCTCCTTCCCATTTTAAAAACAAAATAAAAAATATTCACATGCATATGCTAGTATTTCTGAACCGAGCCGGTATAGCAGCAGTAAATTCATTTTCATGTAAATTGCTAAAATTTTCCATGTGATATTTGATAGAAATATTTACCATTATTTATACAAAATAGTGGAAGTAATAGAAGAATAAAATCAAGTATACTACTTGCACTCCGTTGCATTTTTGCTCACCATCATAACTATGATGTATGCCCACTATGCACCTAATCATCTGTCATGTGTCTTTTCACGTAACTCTAGTTAACTTTCACATGAAATGTTACTTTTTCCATTTTTAAAATAATTAACCAAGGTTAAGTGAAATGACACATAATAGATGATTAGGTATATGGTGAACATACACCATAGTTTATGATGGTAAGCAAAACTGCTCCATTTCTAGGATGAGCTCATTCCTTTCTTGTGAATAACGTATCTTAGCCGTACAAATTTTATAATCGAAAGCGTTTCACTTTTTAGTCTTCATATGAAGATCACTCCCACAAAAAATCATTTCAATCAGAAATCATTTTATCATTCAAATGTATAGAACAAGTCGACTGTGTGAGTACCAAGTAGCATATTCATGATGAACTGTCTCATTTATTTGATGCGTTTGAATGATTAAACAATCTCCAATTGGAAAGTGTTTTGCATGAACAATTTGGAAATGAAGATTAATAAATTGAACGTTCCGATCAACAATGACTAAATAATCTCCAATTCGAAAGATTTTTTCCTCTATTGCACATACATCATTCAATTCTGCATTCGAATTGAATGAATCAAATGAGAACTAATGAACAAAAATAAACAAAACAAAAGTGTGTAGAAGTAAAAAAAAAAAAAAATGTAGGGCATGTTGATATCATTTTCTTTTTATAAGTTCTGATGAATTTTAACGTACTCAAATGTACTTGTATAAAGAAAAAAACATATGCTTGACCGTACATTCTATAATTTTTTTTACTGATTAGTACATTGATTTGGAGATAATTTTTGTTGTTTTGCGAATAACGGAATAACGGAAGATAAACGTTTTCTATGACTTCGTTGACGTGCAGTTTTCTTATTTTGCCATTTTAGGAAGTGTTTTCCTTCGACCAACTTACTTGGGCGCTTATTATTACGTGGGGTGTATGTTAAACCCCTTTCCTACCATGTGGGATATATGTGCCATCCTGCCCACGCTTCTACCGGATTTTTGGTTGGATATTGTTATTATGATTAAGATTTGATTATCTGACTCATAGAACTTGTAACCTTATCGTATGACTATGGTTCAATAGAAATATCACATGGCATGAAAGAAACACCTTGTTCAGGCAATCATTATGTTGTGTTTAAGTGTCGGACTTCTTAAACTGAGCAATGCTAAAAAGATTTTTTTAAAGCGGGATTCTTTATGACTTTATTATTTCACAGTTTAACGTCAATTCTCATGCCAACATTATAAAACGTTGTGCAAAAAATATGAGATGACAAAGAGTTAATAGAAAATCTCACTTTTAAAAGTTTCCTAAGCATTACTCTCTTTAGTGATTGAAGTCAAATAATAAGGAATAGATAACAAGATGTTAGATAAAAATGTTCTCTATGAGCATTGAAATTTTTAAATGACTTATTCAAAATAGGAATTTGCAAATACATTTACAGGTTTTCAATGCTCATGGGACATAGAGTGCATTTGTAATCTAATCTATCTATAATTTTAGGGCTCATTCTTTATTAACTCGGTCCTTAATTCTCTAAGATTAGTAAATGTCGGGTGAGGAATTTCAAAATTCCAATGAACTTTGGTTAAATGATGGAAAAATAAATCACAAAAAGTTAAATAAAAAGAATTAGAAAAACCACATGAGCATTACAAAAGGATAAGGACATCAATGTTTTTCTTTCTACACAACTCTTTTATTTTCATCTTTTAATTATAATTTTATTAGTTTAAAATTTAGAAATAAACGTATGTAGATGTAACGGTGCAAGAAAAAGCATTTCCTGTATTAAAAACCTCTCATAACTCACCCTAATTAGTCCGAGGGGAAATAAGTTTCACATCCTTCTTTTTGTTACTTCATTGATTAAAATCCTATTTATTTTCAATTTTTGATCAAGGTCCTTGGTATTAATAACATCATCAATTATTTGAATAATAAAATATTTTTATTTTTAAATATATTCCTTTAGTGTTAAAAATGTTACAATTAGTATATTTATATTTATGGCTAAATTTTTATCATATATTTTTATTTTTAGTTTGTACCTATTTTTAATTTGTACCAATTTTTTTTTCATTTTTAATTTGTACCCATATATTAGTTTCTTTTTGTACCCATATCTTTTAAAGTTTTATTTGTATTTGTACCCATGTGTATACCGTCACGTGACATTGTATATTTAATCAATGATAGAAAAATTACATATGGTATATTTATGTTTTATGCCTAAACTTTGTATCATATATTTATATTTTTAGTTTGTACCCACTTTTAATTTGCAACATTTTTTTTAAATTTGTAGTATTTCCTTTTTAGTTTTATTTTGTACCCATGTATTAATTTCTTTTAGCGCCTATTTTTTTTAAAAATTCATTTGTACTCATAATTTTTAAATTTTTTATCTGTACCCTAATTTATTTATAATGTACCCATTCTTCTTTATTAATGTACCACTTTGTTATATATGAAATGTACCAATTTTTGTGTAAAATGTACCAGTTTTTTTAACACTATGGATACATTCTTTTGCCATTTATTATTTCTTATTTTTACATAGTTTTTATCCATTTATTCAATCAAAATGTTTGAATTTTTTTATTGTAACCGTTTCTAATAGTATTATAATGAGGGATTTTAAATTTATAGGATTATAAATCTCATAAATTATCAAACAATTAATGTCAAAACTATAAAAATATAAATATTAATTGTAATATAATGAAGTGTACAAAGTCAAGAGAATTTGATCAAACTTTGAATATCATTAAGATTTTAGTCAAAGAATATTAAGAATTAGGGACCGCATCCAAAATATTCCTTAGTTCAAATACAGAAATCTATTTTCATTTTACTTCACAATGTATCCAACTGGCTTTTAGTTTGATCAAACAACAAAACGTTTGAAAAATAATTTAGTTTAAAGTAGGTATTTCCCTTCGGATGTTCTTTATCCGTTCTCTCAAATGTATGTTTTGTCACATGCTAACTGTCACTAGACAAACGCAATTGCAGCATAATATTATGTTTCAGTTTTGTCACTATTGCTCTTATATCAAATTAACACAAAATTTAATTTACAAGATTACTTAACTGCAAATTCCTCCAACGTGGAATGGAAACAAAATGCATATTCGTAATTCATTTTAATAATATATTAATATGTGGGAGGATGGATCCCTGAAGGTACACTGAATGCTAGCCTCCCAGGGTTGGAACTTGGAGGAGGTAGATGAGCTCGTGCACTTCCAACACGCTTCACAATGGACATTGGCATAGCTGCTTCTTTTTATTTATAATCCTTTGACACGTATAAAATAATTACTAGGCAGAACTAGGTAGTCACCACACCATATAAATAGAGAGCAGCTTGGCTGCTTAAGATTCGAAAAGAGTGTGTCCATATACAGTATGGTATATGGACACTCTAAATCAAGTTGGCAAGTGAACTTTTGTTTTCTATTGACAGAAATACTTAGATGAAAAATAGATATGCAACAATCCATGAGAATACGAGGGTGAAAGCCTAGAAAATTGGGAGTGGGGTTGTCACCGGTCCAAATTCAGAACAAGGGCCCCACGGCTATGGAGTTTGTAGATTTAGAATTTGATACGAGATGAATTATTAGTCTTATCAGTTGAATGACAAACTAGAAATTGTACGTTTCCTTTTTCTTTTTTCGTCCAAATTATTTGGTATGCTAATCCAAAACCAAAATCGCAAAACCAAAACCGATGAAAACCAATCGAACCCTTATATATGTATTATATTATAATTTAAAGTCACAACTTTGATCAAATGACAAATTTAACACATAATCAGATGATTAGTTTTTGGCCAGCTTGGCATAATCCCTTTTATTTGTTTATTTTATTTCTTCATATTGGCACCACTTGAAGTTGAAGACAACTTGTTGAATTATTATATATATTTCGAATTGTCCTTTCAATATTATTCCGATTTGTTAAATACAATAGTGAATTGAAATTCTTCGGCTTTATCCATATGTCAAGGAGGGACTCCATAAATAGACTTGTAGTTGCCACCATATGATATGATCCGACTCTTGTTAATTTGGGAAAGGGTCTCTCTAAAGTAACTGTTGTTTGTTAGATTTTATTTATTTATTTTTTTAACAAACGATATTATTTACACTAAGAGAAGAGAATGAACTTAACCTCATAATAGGCTAACAATAATATGGTTCAAATTCACATTTGGTAATAATCAAACCTAAGATCTCTTACTTACAAGTGAAGAGAAATATCACTAGACCGCAATACTAAGTGGCATTAGATTTTAACTCTTACCAACTTAATAAAACCAATAAAATAAAACCTTTAATCGTCACATTTTTGTTGTTGAAAAGATAAAGTGTTTTTCCTTTTGCTAGTGAAAAGATTTAACTTTTTTAGATTAAAATATTAATTAACTTCTTGTTGCAAGACATATATGTCTGTACATCGTTGATTCATCATATGAATAGGTCATTCATTCATCATATAAATAGAGAGCAGATTGGCTGCTTAAGATTCAAAAAGAGTTTCTCTTCATTTTATTTCATATTTGATTTACATATATTTCGTGTTTAAAATCGAAATCATTTATATTACGAATTACTTTGTAAAGTTCGTTTCTACAAAAAAAATAATTAAAACTTATGCTCAATCAATGATAACAAATAAATAATTAAAACTATATATAATCTCATATTTTATTCATTTTTTTATAGATATATCTCTATAGAGTGATTTACAATATTAACTGTTCTGATCATAAACCTGATTCTGTGAATCAGCCACAAAATAAATAAAAAATGAACTCCTTCCCAACTATCAAGAAGCAAGTTAATACAGTATGGTATATGGACATACTCTAAATCAAGTTGGCAAGTGGACTTTTGTTTTCTATTGACAGAAATACTTAGATGAAAAATAGATATGATATGCAACAATCCATGAGAAGATGAGGGAGGAAGGCTACAAAAATTGGGAGTGGGGTTGTCAACGGTCCAAAGTCAGAACAAGGGTCCCACGGCTATGGAGTTTGTAGATTTAGAATTTGATACGAGATGAATTATTAGTCTTATTAGTTGATGACAAACTACAAATTGTACGTTTCCTTTTTCTTTTTGCGTCCAAATTATTTGGTATGCTAATCCAAAATCAAAAGCGCAAAACCAAAACCAAAACCAAAACCAAAACCGATGATGAAAACCAATCGAACCCTTATATACGGATTATTTTATAATTTAAAGTCACAACTTTGATCAAATGACAAATTTAACACATAATCAGATGATTAGTTTTTGGCCAACTTGGCATAATCCCTTTTATTTGTTTATTTTATTTCTTCATATTGGCACCACTTGAAGTTGAAGACAACTTGTTGAACTATTATATATATTTCGAATTGTCCTTTCAATATTATTCCGATTTGTTAAATACAATAGTGAATTGAAATTATTCGGCTTTATCCATATGACAAGGAGGGACTCCATAAATAGACTTGTAGTTGCCACCATATGATATGATCCGACCCATGTTAATTTGGGAAAGGGTCTCTCTAAAGTAATTGTTGTTTGTTAGATTTTAGCTTTTTTATTTATTTTTTATTTTTTATTTTTTTAATAAACAATATATTTACGCTAAGAGGAGAGAGTGAACTTAACCTCACAATAAATTAACAATAATATGATTCAAATTCACATTTGGCAAGAATCAAACCTAAGACCTCTCACTTACAAGTGAAGAGAAATATCACTAGACCGCAGTACTAAGGGGTGATTTGGGAGTGAGGTGCTTAAAAAAAAAGCACCTATGAAAAAAAGCTGTCAGGGTTTTAGGTGTTTGGTAAACTAAAAAAAAAAGGCTTATTTTGGAAGCTGCTGTAAGAATAAGCTGAAATCAAAGGAAAAAGCTGAAGCTGCTATTTGCAACTTTGGAAAACTGGCTTTTTTTCAAAGCACACGAAGCTACAGTGCTCCTTTAATGAAAATACCCACTATCAGACTGCTTTTTTTCTTCCAAAAGCACTTTTACAAAAAAATTTACCAAACACTTTGCCGATTTATTTCACAGCCGCTTATTCTCACAGCACAACCGCTTATTCTCACATCAGTTTTTTTTTAAAGCACAGCAATACCAAACCAGCCCTAAGTGACGTTAGATTTTAACTCTTACCAACTTAATAAAACCAATAAAATAAAACCTTTAATCGTCACATTTTTGTTGTTGAAAAGATGAAGTGTTTTTTCTTTTGCTAGTGAAAAGATTTAATTTTTTTTGGATAAAAATATTATATAACTTCTTGTTGCAGGACATATATGTCTGTACACCGTTGATTCATCATATGAATAGGTCATTCATTATTCAATTGATTAGGTAATTGATTTTCTCTATTAAATTAAGGGTATTTGTGTAATTTGACAAGATAACCACACACTATATAAAAGTGGTTGTGTCTCATATTGTAACACACTAAGAAATTCTTTAACAAAATTCTCTCATTCCATCTCAAATTATTTTCCTCTACAACATGTTATCAGCTCTTTTACTCTTAACGGAATCAAAACATACAATTAGGATTTTCTAACCTTTTGGCAACAAATTGCATTTCCTCTGAATTTTGAATGTAGGATCATCTTTGTATTTTGAAAAAAGATGTCAAACTTGAACAAGTTGGACTTCACCGCTTTCGATATCTCTGGCAACAACTAAATCAAGTGAGCCCAAGATGTCAAGATGCATCTCAAGGGCGTGGAAGTTGTTAGACGCCATCATCGATAATGCTGCCAATGAGTCATAAAAAGCTAAGGTTGTTGTTTTCATTTGATCACCAGAAGTCCTTAGACCATCTCCAAACCTTGAGGATAAAGCTTAAAAATTTATGCAAATTTTTTTTAAGCCATAACCCAGAAACTGCTTTTCTCCTCCAATTCTTATTATAGCTTAAAATTTTAGCTCAAGGTTATTAAATAATGATTTTAGCCTTATTTTTTTTTCGGTAACTTTTTTGAAAATAAAATTTATGTAGATTATCCTAATTTATTTTTATGAAAATTTTAATCTAAAAATATTTAAATTCCGATAAGTAATTAAAAATCATACAAACACATAGGTATGTATAAAGTTTTAAGTGAAATTTGGTTTAAATAGTTTTATTAAATTATTTCAGACGTTAGATTTAATTTTGGGCCGTCAAATCTTTTTTTTTTTTTTTTTACCATTGGATTTGATAAAAAAACAAAAAAAATGTTTGAAATATGATAGTTTGGTGGGTCCAGAATAATTTAAGCCAGACTTAAATCCTGAAGGAAATATAGCCCAAAGATATATTTTCTTCCCAAGGCTTACTTTAGCCCAATGGTTGGAGATGGTTTGGAAGGGGGGATGTTTAAGCTTATATTTTAAGTTTTATCCCATGGGTTAGAGATGGTTTTATAGGAAGCCCTAGTAGACCGCTTTGATCCCAGAAGCAAATTTTCTCGCCTTAAATAAGAAACGATTGGCACAATCTTTGCTTCTAGGATTTAAGCTGTCGATGAGTATGTCTCCAAAGTCTATTGAATTTGGTCCATTATGAAGTTATATGGTCAAAACTCACTAATTTCAACTTGCTAGAGATGACCTATTCCACCTTGAACTACTTAAACATTGTGCTACAACAGCAGTGCAGAGAGTGGAGCTATCAAAGGTTCTCGGACCTTAAAACAATTATCTTTCTAGTTGAGAAGGACAATAACTTGCTAATGCAAAACCATCATTCTCAACCCACTGGTTCTAATGTTGTTTTATTGCGAGAAGTCAATGTGAATGCTCCAAGAGAAGAAAAATGAAATGTGTTAATGAGAAGGGTCAATCGTCTCAAAGTTCAATGAAAAACAAGGGGAAAGGCAATCAAGGTTCGAACTAAGGGTCCCAACCTCGCAAGAAGTCTAAGAACAACAATGATAAGGCCAGTCATCCTGAACCAAAGAATAAGCCGAATCTTTGCTTCTGCTGTGGTTGAACTGATCATTAGGCACTTGTCGTGCACTTGACGATGTTGTTGACCGCAATCATAACCGAAGGTTGTTGGTGGAATCAGGCATTGGAAGTGCACCGGACAAAGTCGTCTTATCTGTTACTCAACCCCACGACACTGCTCCTCATCAGGGGACTCCCTGTATCGCCTTTGAACCAACTTGATTTGCGATGTATATGGGAGGTCTAACCCAATCTTGCAAACTTGGAGACTCTTTTGAAATGGAGAAACGGAGGCCGAGAGAGAGAGAGAGAGAGAGTGGGAGGGTTATCTTCGTTAGGAGACTTAAGCGTGGGGCGTAGCAAAGCAGAGAGATGGGATTAAAAATCATATCTGTTTTGGGGCGACTCGCTAAGCCTAGCTAGCGATGGTTTTAGTCTACACGAGTCCGACTTAGTCCCACTAAAGTTAGTCCATACTTGCACCAAACATGGACTAATAATCCTAGCTAAGTAGTCTAATCCAATGAAACTTCAGGAATCCAAACAAACACGCCCTTATGGTTATGTTTTGTATCTTTTGGAATTTTTGTTCTTGAATAATTTACGTTAATAAAGTTTACCTTGGAAAACTTGTTATTTGACTTGACTTAAATTCATAGGAGCATGGCAAAGGCCAACTTGTGTTACCCAATGATACTTTTTATTTTATGTTAAAAAGCTATAATAACATATTTGATAAGCCGCCACTTGGTATTATGGTCTAATGATATTTCTCTTGACTTGTAAGTGAGAGGTATTAGGTTCGATTCTCCCGAAGGCTAATTTGAACCACATTATTGTTAGTCCATTTTGAGGCTTAGCCCACTCCCTCACTCCCTTAGTGTAGATAAATATTGTTTGTTCAAGAAAAAAACATATTGATAAGCCAATATAATGTTCTAATTCTTAAGTTTGGACTAATCAATCCATTTCTTGTTCTTAGTCTCATTCCTCATCAGTGTTAAAGATAATATTAAATTTACAAAAATGATTATATTAAATTAACTAATTTATTAAATTTAGGGTAAATCTCAGTTTACTACCCTCAATTTTCGTGGTTTTCAACATTTAGTACATGAAGTTTTTTTTCATCCCAGAGTCATACCTAAAGTGTTAATTTTGGGACAGTCTTGTATATCCGTTAGTCTGGGTGTTAAGTCTCCAATTAACTGATGACGTGGCATCCACATGGACAATGACTACGGGCCCACGTGTCAATAAAGGTCCCACGTGGATTTAAAATTTAAACATTACAAAATTACAAAAAAAAAGGTGTCTTCTTCCTCAAACCCTCGACCCCTGACCCCCCCTCCATTCTCTCCTCTGCACCTACCCAACCTCTGCACATCCGTCCTTTCCCCTCCCGTTTCGACTCCACCCACTCAACCCTCATCCTTTTCGACAGCCCCATGAGCTCAAATGAGTGTGCCCCACCTACCAGATTTGAAGGCAAATCTCGAAAAATTGACCATAAATCTGGAGAAAAACAGGGGATCAAGTGGCATTCGCATCTCTGACTTCATTCTTAAGCCAATAGAGCTCGACCTTAACTGGATTTGAGAGGTGTAAGAGGTTCATGACCGGATTAGAGACGACCATCTTCCATGAACTTTGCAAAGACCAAGACGTTGGTGATGAGCAAGCGATGAACATTGAAGGAATCGATCGGCAGTAATGGCTGCATATGAGTGAACCAGTCGAGGTAGACATAGGCAACGATGAAGCAAGATGGGCTGCAATCGGCGTACTTGAAGATCTTTTAGAAGTAGCTGTGGATTGAGATAGTGGGCGTGGTCAGGGAGTGGAAGACTAATAGCTTATCGGTCGGGTGGAATCGCCGGTTCAGGTTGTTGGACTTGGAAACCCGCTCGAGGACGGAGGACATGAAGGCTATCATTCTTGGCATGGATTATGGGCTCGCCGTCGTTGCCTCGAGCTGATCAACCATTATTGTGTTTAATCTGCTCAAAATTTTTAATTATTTTTTTTATGTTTAATTAATTAATTTATTTTTAATATCCACATGGGACCCTTATTGACACGTGGCATTCAGTCATTATCCACGTGGGCGCCACGTCATCAGTTAACGGGAGACTTAACGACCATACTAATAGATATATGAGACTGTCCCAAAATTAACACTTTAGGTATGACTTTGGGATGAAAAGAAAACTTCATGTACTAAATGTTGAAAACCACGAAACTTGATAATAGTAAATTAAGATTAACCCTTATATTTAGGGCTGGTTTGGTATTGCTGTGCTTTGAAAAAAAGTTGTTGTGAGAATAAGCGGCTGTGAAATAAATCAGCAGAGTGTTTGGTAAACTTGTTTGTAAAAGTGCTTTTGGAAAAAAAAAAAAGCAGCTTGATAGTGGGTCTTTTCCTTAAAGGAGCACTGTAGCTCCGTGTGCTTTGAAAAAAAGCCAGTTTTCCAAAGCTGCAAATAGCAGCTTCAGCTTTTTCCTTTGATTTCAGCTTATTCTCATAGCAGCTTCCAAAATAAGCCATTTTTTTTAGTTTACCAAACACCTAAAACCCTCACAGCTTTTTTTCATGGGTGCTTTTTTTTTAAGCACCTCATTCCCAAACCACCCCTTAATATATAACATCGAAGAGCCTTTTAGTTAACATAAACTCAAGAATCACTAGTCTTTTTTTTTAATAGATGAAACAATAAGAATCGATAACTCATACAAATATCAAATAAAACATTCGAGATAATATCCGAGAAGTTCTCAATCAAGAGTAACTATAACAAAACTTCAAAGGCGAACTTGCCAAAACTAGTTGATACCATGCTGGTGGATCTGTGGGCGAGATGGGCCCAAGAATAAGCAAAGGAACGCATCCAAGTTTTGAAATTATTCACACACAAACTCAGAGGACTAAGATGACAATCTAACCAAGGAGCTCTATTCATGATGAAAAGGTCAAGCACTTCCCGAGTTAGCTTTGAAAACTTCTATGCACAAAATATAACGAACAAGATAACATTGTTTGAGAACGAGCAACGCTGACTTTGAACAGAAACTGTCAACGAAACAACTAGTGCCCATATTGACATGAATTTTGTAAGCAAACAAGTATAAATATAACCCTAATTGGCTACTACAAACATTACCGGTACTAGCACAAGCGTATAGGTTTAGATCTGCCATAATGCCATAACGAACCTAAACTAGGCACACGTAATGTCACCGCCAAAACGAGAGACCATATTAAACCTTCACTAATAAGTGAGGCCACATCACTCGCTAAGCAAGACATTACCCGCTAGACACAATACAAACAAAACTTATACTAATTCGAAAATGAAATCCACCTATTGACTTATCTCCACTGGTTGGCTCGTCTCCATTGGCGGCTTTACCGCTTCTGTGAGATCAGCCACTACCACAAGCTAAGTAAGGGGAGCCGCCACGATATGTCCAGGTAAGGTAACGGCACCACGATTCTGACAAGAAGAGTAGTTCCAATAAAGCCACGAAAAAAAATGACTGTGTTGGGTAACACTCATTGAGGGGGAGAAATGGAAAGAAAAAATAAAGAAAAAAGAAAAGAAAAGGATGGGTCACTGGAGAACTGGTCAGGTTAAAGAGGAAGCGAGGTGTAGGATGAACATGTGTGGATAGGGTTTATGATGAGGGCGAGGAGGATGCAGGCAAAGGTTGATACCGGCCCCAAGCTGGAGCAAGGTGTCAACGGTTCAGCTTGGTTCCAGATCTAGGGTTTTCTTTTATTGATAGAGGGATGAAAACGATTGCAAGATGTATTCTAGGGATTTCTTTTATATAAATTGGTGACTAAAAGATCTCATATGTTATTGATCTTTTGCAGAGATGATCTTTATAGAGTGATTTATAATATTAACGATCCAATCATAAGACCGATCTTTTGCAAAGATTTCTTTATAGAGTGATTTATAATATTAACGATCCATTCATAAAACTGATGTTTAATGCATAAGCTACAAAATAAATTGAAGAGGAATTCCTCCAAAACCATTGAGAAACCAAATTAATTCCATATAGTATATGGATAGACTCTAAATAAGTTGGCAAGTGGATTTTAGTTTTTTATTTTTATTTTATTTTTTTGATCAGAGAATTTTAGTTTTCTATTTTTTGGATTAGAGTTATCCATAAACCTATTAGCTGTCTCCGATACGAAGCAATTTGCAGAAGTGTTTGTTTTTTTAATCACAATTACGTGCAGTTTGTTTTTTTTTTTTTATTTAAAAATTTATTTGATAAGTACTTTTCATTTTATGTCATAAAGCTTTAACAATATATTGATAAGCCAGTAGTATAATGTTCTAATTCTTAAGTTTGGACAAATCAATCAATTTCTTGGTCTCAGTACATCAGTGTCAAAGATTATAGTAAATTGACAAAAAGAATATATTAAATTAACTAACTTGTTAAATTCAATCTATAAACATCGCAGAGCCTTTAGTTAACATAAATTCAAGAATTATTAGTTATTTTTTTGGGTAAATTACATAATACCCTCTCAGGTTTGAAGTCTATTACAACCTCATATAACATCTTTAAAACATTTCACTTTCATACATCATCTACTATTTTATTTTAATATAGTACATCCATTACATTTTTCATCCATTGATCCGTTAAGAGCAGACGTGGCTGCCACCTTTGTGCCACATGGCCAATTTTTTTTTTTAACCTGAATCTTCTGGAAAAAAAAAAAAAACCAAACATACCCAGAAACCCCCCCTCCCAACCCACTTTTCTCCATCTCCTCCCACTTCACCTCCCATTCCTTCTCCCTCCAAACCCCCATAAATTTATGCACTTCTTCCAGAACCCACAAATCAAAATGAGCTCTCAATTCGAAAAAAAAAACCCCCAAAATTTCATGGATTTTGAAATTTTATTTCCCAAAATTCAAAACCATCATCTTTGCAGCTCCAACTCCAAGATCTAGACTTTGACCATAGCCAACAATCTTTGAGCAACTACCTCCACCCTATCCTAGCCAACAATCTCATCTTCCCATTGCAACCACCTTCATCCCCCACCCATCGCATCCATATGGTTACCTTCGCCCCCATAACCAAAAAATGACGAACCAGTAGTGGTGTTGATGAAATTTGAGGCTATGGCAGGACCCCAACCCACTTCCTGCAAATTGGTTTCCAACCACCACCAAAACCCCAAATCCCTAGAATCCCCAAATTAGCTAGGGGTCATTTTTAAATTTGTTTGAAGTTTGAATGGGTGGTTTAAATGGAAAAAGAATGAGGAGATTGAGGTGGTTACCCTCAAACCCCAACCACCACTAACACCGGCTACGGCAGCCAGCAGTTAAGATCTGTGGTGCTCACTCTAGGTGGGTTCCGGCGGCTTCACGCCCACTACAGCTGGTGTCAGTAAGGTGAATAGGTGGGTGATGGGTGATGGGAGATGGGAAAAGGGGGTGGGCTCGGGTAAGGGTGGGTGATGGATGATGGGTGATGGGTGATAGGTGATGGGTGATAGGGGATGAGAGATGGGTGATGGGTGATGGGAGATGGGAAAAGGGGGTGGGCTCGGGTAAGGGTGGGTGATGGGTGATGGGTGATGGGTGATGGGTGATGGGTGATGGGTGATGAGAGATGGGAGATGGGGGTGGGCTCAGGGTAAGGGTGGGTGATGTGGTTGGGAGAAGAGGATGGGCTCGAGTGGGGAAGAATAAGGGGATTTTTGGTTTTTTTTTTCCAAAAGATTCAAGTTTTTAAAATAATTTTTTTTTTGCCACGTGGCACACAAGTGGTAGCTATGTGGTACAAATGTGGCAGCCACGTCAGTTCTTAATGGATCAATGGATGGAAAATGTAACAGATGTACTATGTTGAAATATAATAGTAGGTGAGGTATGTAAGTGAAATGTTTTAAAGATATTGTATGAGATTGTAATAGACCTCAAACTTGAGGGGGTATTATGTAATTTACCCTTTTTTTTATAGACAAAATGTCAGTGGTTTTATGATAAAATTAATAACTCATACAAATATTAAAGAAAACATTCACTATAACATCCAAGAGGTCATCAGTTCAAACAAACTTTAACAAAATATAAAAGGCTAACTTGGCAAAACTAGTTGTCACCGTACTATACTAATGGATTTGAGGGCGAGATACCCCTAGAATAAACAAAGGAACGATCCAAGTCTTGATATCATTTACACACAAACTCAAATGACTAAGATGACACTCCAAAACCAAAGGAACTTTATTCTTGATGAAAAAGTCAAGTACTTCATGAATTAGAATTTGAGAACTTCTACGCACTAAACTATGAATATAACAAACAAGAGGACACTATTTGAGAATGAGCAATGCTCACTCAGAATATAAACTGACAACAAACTAACTAGTGTCCCTACTAACATTTGGGGGAGCTACCGTTTCACAGCCACTCCTCTACAACTACCTTTCACCCAACATGATCACAAACGAAGACAGAGAATTGCATACTCGTGTGCAACATAATCAACAAAGGTATCAATTTCAGCAAAGTAGACTCAGAAGGAGTCGATAACAAACCAAAATAAACTTAAAAGACTGATAAATAACTTCAAGCACTAATTGACGGAGATATTAAGACGAAAAATTGATATGCAACAATCCGTGAGAAGATGAAGAAAAAGGCTTGAAATTTGGGAGAGAGGTTGTCACCGGTCCAAAGTCAAAGCAAGGCCCTATGGAGTTTGTAGATTTAGAAATTGGTAAGTGTGACGTCTAGATTTTGTGTTTGGCTTTCTTTGTCAAAAATTGTAAATGGTACCACACATGTTGTAGTTAGATCTATGGTGCAATGTCACTACGAGATCATATTGCTGGAAATAATCTCTCAAGAGTTTATCTTCTCACCTCAAAGGTTTGTTCATGCATATGCATTTCATTCTGTCTAGTGGTTTTGTCTCGTCAAAATTTCTCGCTGCTTTCCAAATTGATGGGCACACACTTTAAGACAGCTCACATGGGTCAACTAACACCTTTTTCCTGAGAGTGAATTTTTCACCCGAGATCTTTGTAGATTGCTTTTGCACTTAGCACGTGTCCGTTGGTCATTTTTGTCTAAAACATTCAAGCCTTCCATAAAAATGTGGCTCTAGAGTTCATTTTGGAGCAAAGAGAAGGTTTATAATTTAGAGGGTCTTTGTTTTTCCTCTCTATCTCAGATCTCTCTAGGAGCATCAAGGATTTTCTGGGTAATGTTTTTCATTGAATATTTATAAAACTATCCATGAAAATGGTTGCTTAAATCTTATTAAAAGCTCATGTGTTTTTAGCTAGGAAGTTTATATTTTTCTCAAGAGTGTTTATAGCTTTGAGCTGCCTCTTGTGTGCTTCATTAAAACCTAGCCACAAAACCATCTTCATGCATTAAACACCTAATTATTTCATAATAGGGTTGAATTGTCTTCATGGTTTTACATTAAATTCGTGGTCAAGTTCTTCAAGTTTTAAATCTGTTTATTGACCCCTTTTTGGATTCTCGTTAGTTTCTTCTTTCAACAGTTTGACTGGAGAAACTGACTGGCCATTGATCCAGACTTGCATATCATCATCATCATAACATCTTCTACATGGGTTGATTTGGTTCCAATGCACAAGGTGAAGAGTTCAAGAGGAGTTGTCACCTCGTGAAAACCGAAGGGATTCTCATCTCATGCGAAGCAAGGTTGGACAAAGTTAAAATTGCTTCGTAGACTAGGTTTAAGAATTGATTTTTGCTTGGTACTTTGTAAGAACCTTATTTGCATTAGTGGATTGGACTTAGTGGAGAGGCCCCCGGTTTTGTAACCCAAAGATGGGTTTTTTTTTTTCGGTCAAAACTTGTTGTGTTCACTTCTTTATAACTTGCCTACATATCTCGTATTTTATATCACAAGCTTCAATTGTTGTTTGATAACTAAACAGTTGTGTGATAATGCATTTGCTTGAGATTTTGTATTGTGAGAGATATATGGGTAGATTTTGACCTGTCAGACGTACTAGTCAAGTAAGTTCATTTTATTGGAGTTGTGTTTCTCGTAACTGGGAAACTCATATCTAGTTGACTGGTTCTATAACAAGTCAACCTTTCAGAGTTTAATTTCTTTGTGTTCTTTGTTACTTACAGTTGTCCACATATCATATTTATTGCATGTGTTACATGCATCATATGGATTGTTATTTGATATGTGTTTAAGACTAAATTTACACTGCATATTATGAGTAATGAACTGAATTCTTATTCATTCAAATAACTTGTAGGAAACTAAGTTTGATTGATAGATTTGTGATTGGTTAACTAATGAATCTGTACTTAGTTGACTGATGAGTTTGACTAATCAATCCAACATACTTTAATTCACAATTGTTTTCTCATTGTTCTTTGCATAATGAACAGATATGTAAATGTGTTCAAATTTGGAATTTGTTGTTGTGAGACAAACCTAAGCAGTCTCTAACTAATTAGACGTACTAGTTAATTAAATTTAGTTCTTGCAACTGTACCTTCTGTTACTGACAAACTTGTAACTAGCTGACTAGCTTATTTGACTAATCTACTTTGCAAAGTTAAAATTTTAATTGCAGAATATTTCACATGGTACCAATTTCAATAAGAGATGAATTATTAGTCTTATTAGATGAATGACAAACTACAACTTGTCCGTTTCTTTTTTCTTTCTCGCGTCCAAAGTATTTGGTACGCTAAAACAAAGCTCAAAACCAAAACCAAAACCAAGACCAAAACCATAGCCGATGATCAAAACCAGAATCAGACCTAAACCAAAGCTATACATATTTTATTATTGTTTAAAGTCACACGCTGATCAATTATAAATCTCATTAATTGAATGACTAACTACAAATTGTACGTTTCTTTTTTCTTTTTGGCGTCCAAATTATTTAGTATTCTAATCCAAAACCAAAGCTCAAAACCAAAACTAAAACCAAGGCCGATAATCAAAACCAGAATCAGACCAAAACAAGAGCTATACATATTTTACTATTATTTAAAGTCACAACGTTGATCAAATGACAAATTTAACACATAATCACATGATTAGTTTTTGCCCAACTCGGCATAATCCCTTTTATTTGTTTATTTTATTTCTTCATATTGGCACCACTTGAAGACAACTTGCATACCCAGTTGAACTATTATATATTTCGAATTGTCCTCTTTCAATATTTATACAATAGTGAATTGAAAGCCACCATGTGATCGGAGTCATGTTAATTTGGGAAGGTTCTCTCTAAAGTAACTAGTTTTTTATTAGATTTTAGGTCTTACCAACTTAATATAACCAATAATATGAGACCACCTACGTTTATAGTATACAAAAAATATTATTTAACTTCTTTTGTTCAATAGATGTTTTATTCACACATCCGAAGATAGTATCAAACTTAAGTGGCTATTAAGAGCAAAACTAAATTAAAAAACACGGAATTTAGTCACTTGTTGTTACGGTTTAGTCGTATTCTTTTTCACGTGTAAATAAGAGATCTTAAGTTGAATCTCGCGGATCGCGAGTTTGAGATCTATATATTCTTTCCATCTTTTAGAGTAACTATATCATTGTATTAGAAAAAAAAAATTAAGGACCTATTTGGAGTTGCTTTGATAATGGCTTAAAGTGGCTTTTGATGAAGATGTTTTCGGAAACAATCTTTAGTAAAAAAAATGCAAGTGAATCATCCAAAAGCATTTAAAATACTTCTTGCAAATGAATCCTAATATTTTCTCAAATTTTTTTTTCAATTATTTTAAAAACACTTATAAATGAACTCTAAAACAAAAAACACGGTGACTGAAATATCATCACAGACAAAAACAAAACAGAAGTGACACAAAACACTGTCAATTCTATCCTATATAACGCCTACTAAAGACAAAGAAAACACCAAGCTATAGGTTTCACACTAACAGTGGCTCTTAGTAAAAGAAAAACACATGAAACAAACTTTGCTTCTTTCTTTTTTGTAAAATGAAAATAGGAACCAATAACTTCAACGAAATAAGAATCAATTTAAGTGAGGGCATCCATCTTTGCCACTGACTAATATTCAGTAGGTCGGCACTGATTGGACAAATATACTTCACATATTATGTTGTATGTATAGATATGTGTAAGCCTCGTCCACATATGCTACTTTATTTTAAGGCAAGTGCATCCAAGTTTGTAACAACCATGACCAATATTAGTTCATCTTCTTGCGACTGCAACTCCCATATGCCACCCGATTTTCCTGCAACTGCAAGTTAAGTTGTCATCCCCCGAATACCATGCATATACAGGGAAACCAAATTAAAAGATACACCTTACTAGGACACAAATTAGACAGACTGTTCATTTTCTTTTTCATTTATATGTCACGTTATCATTATTTTAATCAGTATGTTGGTTTATATAAAACATCGTTTGTAATATCAGATGTCTTAAATTTAAATATAATATGATGTTTAACTTACAGATAATTAGTACATGCATCTTGCATTTTTTTTAGGGAACTTTTATGAGAAAGGCTTGAATCAAGTTTATTTTAAAAAAAAAACCATGTTATAACTTTATTTAATGAAAAAAACTTAAATTTTAATGAAAACTCATTAAATTTTAATAAAAAAGACAAAAGAAATTAAATTTTAATGAAAAATGCATAATTTTAATAGTAAAAAAAAAAATCTGACGCGCTGACCCATGCATTTTAATAAAAAAGACAAAAGATATGTGCTCCTCCTCCACTCTCCCTTTGGTACACGTTTGTAGGTATATCTTAGTACTTAGTATGACACTTCTCATTTCTGTTCATTTGGGTTTGTTTATACTGTTATATTTTTGTAGGATACTATAAAAAATGGTAAAGCCGAAACGAAAGTGCATTGTATAGCAAGAACAAAGGGATGAGTTTGTGAAGCTTGATGGTAGTGCCCAGGTTGATGTTCATGTTGTGGTGCTTGATCTTCCCGCCAAGCTTTGTATTTCGTGGTCTGTGAAGGGAACGGGCCATGAAGGAAACTTGCAAGGTGGGAGAGCTCCTGCGGTTGCTTAATCCTAATTTCGACCCCATCCACCTAAATCATTTGAATAAAAGATTTGAAATTGGAACAGAACTGAGGTCAAGATTCCCAACCCAACAAAATCCCTAAATCTAGAAAGCCCTAATATAATTTTCAATCCTAAATCCCCAAAACATAATACCTTAAAAAACTATGAATCTGAGTTAGACGGAGATGATGGATGATTAGTTCTTCGACTTTGTCGTTCGTCCCTTCGAGTTCGACAGAGGGACTGATTTCGAAAGAGTGAGTGAGAGAAAGAGACACAGGGCAGAGGTTTAAGGTTACATTAGAAATCAAGGAGCACCAGATCATCGACCATGATTGCATTTCCCATCTGAATTCAGTGCATGCATTCAAAAATTAAACCCACAAAACACGAAGAAATTCGCTATAAATTGACAGAAAAAAGAGGAGAACGGATTTCAATTACCTTGGATTGAGGTCTGATGATGATGGCGGCGAACGGAACTGGGATGGTGAGAGCAAGTCAGGAGGAGAGATCGCAGTGTGAACTAATGGAAGAAAGGGAAACCAAATGACTATGTCTGAGCCTCTGCATTTGAGAATATTGGGATTAGGATAAAACTCCAATCCAATTAATTCTAAGGAAAACTAATGAAAAGGGCTTGAAAACTTTGAGTTTTAATGATAAGGACAAAATAAAGGGTAAAGTGAATAGTACCAGGATTGACTTTTTAGTGTAAAAATGTGGTTTTTCGTTAAAGTAAACAGTACCGGGTGCTTTTCGTTAAAGTTCCCTTAATTCTATGCTAAAAACGGGCCAGGGCGGGGGCCCGTTCCCTTCTATTTTTAGAACCGCCCCGCCCTACTAGTTTCATTTACCCGCCCCGCCCCGACCCATTTTGTGTTTTGAAATTTTGGACCCATCCCTTACCCGCCCCAAATTGCAATGGAGTTTTTGGGGGGTGGGTGGGTAAGGGACGCGCGCACAGCGAAATTTTTATTTTTTATGTTTATTTTTTTATTTTTTTATCCTTATCATTAAATAAAGTTTGTGTATGTTTTTTTATTAAAGTGCAAAGATTTGAAACCATTTTCGTTAGTTTTTTTTTTTATGGCCTCGATGGATAAGAGAGGAATATATATGATGGCGATTTTTTTTGTTATCCGAAGAAGGATAGACATGGAGTTTACGCATGCGTCCCTGAAAAGCTTGGCCTTGTTATAGCTAGTAGTAGTTATGGACCACTCGGATGTTGGAGATATGTCAACAATCCGTGATAAAAATAAATAATAAATGCAAACAACTAATTAACATGAAATAATATTAAACAGAATTATTGAAGATCGAGGCTTGTATACCGCAATGTCCTTGAAACAAAAATTTCGTCCCTACTTAGTATTTGTAGTTCTACGGACGTTTGCTTCACCAGAATTCAACGATCAAGTCAGAATTCCAACACCGAAAAACTAAACTTCTGGCGAATTTTTGTGTGGTTCTCTCAAAAAGGATATTTGTGATTGTAGAAGAAGAATGTTGATTTTCTGTATCTTAAATGCCATGCAGATGGATTTATATATAGTAGGTGAATGCATGTTCACAACAAGTATGAGAAATGGATGTGTCTGTTGGGAGATATCTTCTCCATAAGGGTGCTTTTCTCTCTGCATTCTTTCATCACTCTTCACAGACTTCATCTGAAAGGATGAGTTTGTTGATAAAAACTAATTAATTAATTAAATTTGAACATCGCATTCCTCGTAGTTCACACAAATGGAAAAGGTCTCGTTGAAGTAACAAGCATGCATGCAGAAATATCTATGTCAATTTCTTTGCATTTGGTAAAGGCTCAAAACCGACAAATGTTTACAGGTGGGAGGGAACTGGTGCCGAAAACGACGGTACACGTCGTCATCTTCTAAGTGACAAGGTTTACAGTGACCTCCTATGGCTAGGTGGCCTGCATTTTCAATTTTTCAGCAAAGGAGAAGATGATTAGGCGTAATTTTGATATTTTATCATAGTCTAATCTTAATCAACAATCTAATCATATGTGATATGTCAACTTGGAGACACTTAGAACTTGTCCGATGCCTTTTGAAACCCTTATCATGTGGAATCGAGATCTTTCAGTGTCGAAAGGCGACAATATTTGGTAAGTACCAAAAAAAGAAAGCCAGCTGCCGCCGAAGATTTAGATCTAATTACGTGGCCTTTGCTCTAACGGTGAACTCTCTTTCTCTCTAGGATTCGTGCGATCTCTAGAAATTTCGTGATTAGATTCAAGAGATACGGGAAGGGGTGTAGCGTGTTGCCCAGAGGATTAGATCTCGTGGCTACGAGCGGCCCAAACTTGCTAGTACAACTACTATTACTAATTGAGCAGAGAAACTAAGTTAAAAGTTAAAACACATCACTGGAGGAAGTTATTTAATTCTACTTAGTGAACCTTTTGCGAGTCCAGTTTGGCCCTTTTTCTGGACGTGTCTGGCCATTCTGAAATTGAAGGAAATTTGGGATGGGCCTCCAGGATGTTTTTTAGGCCGAAGTAGCTGGGTCACAAAATTCGAAACTGCTTCACATCTTCACCTTCCGTCTCTTGAACTCTCTTCCCTCCACAAATAGAATAAATTCATAGGCTGGATTGGAGTATGATTTAAATTTACAAATTGTAGTGCCAATCTATGTTCCTGCACAAGTAGATTCAACATGTAGAGATGGTAATGACCTACCTAATATGGTGTACAAAATCATTTTATAACACAAAGAGCTTGGAACTCAAATTACTAAGAATATTTATGTTGCATTCAAGTTTTAAGTTCGATTCTTCATACCTCAATATTGCTTTTAAATAAATAAATAAAAAAGAACCATTTTGGAACGACGTAGTATAAAATTAATTGCAGATCAACATTGGTATCAACGAGGTCAATTGACCCTATGGTGGCCTAGAAATATTATTGGAGCGTGCCTCCGATGACCCCCTAGTCGTTTGGGTGGTAACTACTTTGTACACATAAGGTGTTCGACCAAATGTTTGAGTGAGACTTGACAACATTCGACATCGCTTTGTGTGCATTGTTGTTGGCCTCTATCGACGTACTTTCTTGCGTATGTCGACACTCGTTCGAAAGTTGTCAACATCTGTCAACATACTCCCTCGGAAAAGTTGGCAGCATCTGTCAACAATCGCGCAATTGATCGACAAATCACTATAGCCCACCAATCGTTCGACAAAAATATGGCATTGAAAATTTACGTGTCATTTTCGTCCAAAATGTTTGACACCCAAGAATTTTTCTAGTAAGTGCACGTTACAAATGATTTGCTATGTTCGAATAGTTACCCAACCAATAATAGAACAATAACAGTCACGGATAGTGCTGTTCATATTCCTTTTGCTCCCATTAGGTGTAAGGTCTGGCAGGAATTGCGGGGAAATTGCCATCCCAAACAAAGTCACTTTGGTAGTTCTCCAAAAGACAAAGTCGCATTGGTCCAAAAAAACAACAAACACAGAAAGAAAGACTAAGTTGAAATGACAAATGCCTTGTAGTTGCAGAGACCTAGTGAGACATGTAAACAGTGGCGGATCCAGGAATCTTACCCTAAGGGGTCGCAGTGTAAAAGTTCAAATAAAAATTTAGGTTGTCTGTTGTGGAGACCCAATCTGAATTGTGTGTTCTGGTCGATCTTGGATAATTCCCTTAGAATTAATGGAATTAAATTGTCCCAATTATGGTGTTTTTGTTTTTTTTGGTGTTAGATTTGTTTAATTATTGGGTTTTTGGAATTTTAACTAAACTCACGTTATAGATCATGCCATGATGATAACAAAAGGACTAGTAGATTTGTGTATGCGATGAGTTTTAGTGAAAATTATACCATCGCAGTGAGGAGAAATCTTCTTGGGTGTGGCCTCTCTGTGGCCCCAATGAGTGTCTGCCACCTATTAAATTCATAAAAACAAAATTAAGAAAAGTTAAGATATTTAATAGGTGTCAGACATTCATTGGAGCCACAGAGAGGCCACATCCATTTTGGGTGCAGAAGATTTGATCTCTTGCAGTGAGTGGTTTTTCGGACTTTGGTTTTCGCACTACAAGGATTAAAAACTACCATGTCCAATTAAATTATGAGTTTAATAAAGGTTAAAATGAAAGTTTAATTAAAAGAAATTATCCCTTAAAACCCCCCTATTCTCCGCAATTAGTTCTAGATTTTACACATCAATGGCTTTCTTTATCATTTTTTCTTAATGGGTTATCGATTCCTGTTTTCAGCTTTCCCACCTCGAGTTCTTCTCTCTCAGAACCCAGCTTTCCCAGCTTGCCCGTCTGTTTTGAAAAAAAAAGAAGCGCGCGAGCTGCTTCTTCTTCCTTTTCCTGCCGAGTCTTCTTCTTCCTCTTCCTGACGACCCCGACGACCCCAGCTCCAAGAGGTCGCATATGGGAGCTTCAAGGTTGTTTCCATGGTTTCCAAGGGGTCGTTCGATCCCGACGACCCCACTGTGGATCCGCCCCTGCATGTGAACCATGCCCCACATTTATATGGTATACCTGCCTCAATGGGAAATGCCTCTGTGCAATTTATAGACTACCCGGTCTACTGCTAAACTCCTGAATTCTAATTATGTGGGAAGCTTTGGAAGGCATTAAACGTGGATCCGGATTCTCTCCTCTCCCATTTTTCCTTCTTTCCAGTCATCTCCTGTTTGAACGCTTATGATTAAGTCAAGTCAATATCTTGTTGATTTTTTTATAGAGAGAGACAAGAAAAATTGAGAAATGAGGAGAGGGGAGGGGGTTAGGTAGCTTCAGACTCTCTGTTCGTGTAATTTGATGACCATTATCTGTCTTTGGCTTTCTAGCTTGTGCATGTATATCTCTTCAAATATGTATTTTTCTTTTTTGGTGAACTGGGAATAACATTACCAGGCAAACGCCAAAGGAACAACGAAGGCCCACATAGTGGCGAACAAAAAGAAAACTTCAAATAAAAGGCAGTGCAGGGGTTACAACTGGGAAGGACGTTGCAATGATTGCTAAGGCGTCACCCCATGCACCACCAACTGAAAATTAAGGAGGACATGGCAGCCTATCATTGTTGAGAACATGAACCAACGAGGATGGGAGCCGATTGACCCAAGTGAAATCGCATATCTTCATATTAGTACGTGACGCCAAATGATCCGCCGTCATGTTGGCTGATCTCGGAATCCAAGGCAAGCCACAAGCTTGGAAAGACTCCCCAAATCGCAAGATTTTAACCAGGGTAGAAAAGCCTCCTAACTGCCATTCAAAGGATAACCACACAAACATGAGATAGTCTCATTTGAGTCAGACTCAATTATCGCCATGCCAAAGCCCAGCTGCACTTCAGCTACTGCCACTCCAGGTGTCTTAATTCTTAACCTCTTAACCGCAACAAAACACCCATCTTGATCCCTTGCAACAACCCCAACAAACCCAACGGTAGTGGCCGGATCCCAGCTTGCATCAACGTTAAACTTTACAAAAGAGGTGTAGGGAGGAGTCCAGCGAGAAGTTGGGGAATTTGCAACCTACACCACTCTTAGTCCCACATGCACCTCCCTGTTGGCTTCCAAGAAAGCAGCAGACGAGGATGAGATCGCAAGAAGGACATGATTTGGAGAGATGGACCCATGGTTAAAAAGGAAATTACACCTGGCCTTCCAAACGTGCCAGCAAGTGAAGGCAACATGCGAAAGAATAATATCCTTATCCCGAGTGGATCCCAGGTCCAAATTAATAAGAGAGAGCAGCTAAGTACCCAAAGTGGTAAACTTAGCATGATCCATTCGAAAGTTAAGGATGCCTCCAACGGGTCCTGGACCCGCGGGTAGGGGCGGGTAATGCGGGTACGGGGCGGGTACAGATATTGTAAATTCAAAAGGGGGCGGGGCGGGGCGGGTACAGGTAAATAACGGGGCGGGGCGGGTACAGAAATGGGAAAATACGGGCCCCCGGCCCGGACCGTTGATTCTTACCTTGATTTCCTACGTTGATTTCCTACCATTGATTTCACCTTCTCTCTCTCTCTCTCTCTCTTATTCTTGTCCGAGACTCCCAAGACTCTCATTCTCAGACTCACTTCCTCAACTTTCCATTCTCTCGATCTCTCCTCCCTCGATCTCTCCTCCCTGAATCTCCTTCAACCTTCCAACATGCAAAATCTCCTTGAATCTCCTTTATCGCCGCCACCATCATCATCAGACCTCGATCTAGGGTTTACACTGAGGCTTCGCCGTCGATGAGCTAGGGTACCGCGAGGTGGGCCTGAGAACTAGGGTTTACATTGAGGCGGTGTCGGCGATGCTTGAATCCGACGGCAATTGATCCATTTCTCTCTCAATTTGTCTGATTCGTTCTGTCAGAGTCCTCTTGAGTCCTCCACTCAATTTGTCAGGACGACGCTCATCTCTCCAGATCGACGATGGACCTGAGGGATAGTAGAGATAGAAGATGGACGATGATGGCGCGACGACGATAGCGAGCTCGTCGATGATGGTGGGCTCCAGATCGACGAAGATGACGCGACAACCACCACCCACCACCACTATCGCTGGCGCGACAACCACCACCCACCACCACTATTGAGGACAGTATCATCCTTGCGAGTTCTGGGTTCTGTTCTGTTTTTTTTTTCCCTGTTTATATGTTGATTGTTGTTTCTTTTCAATTTTGATGTTTTAATCATTGTTTGGTGGTTGGTTTTGTCTGTGTGCATGATTAAAGGGGTTTGATTTGTTGTTTTTGCATCTGGGCTTTCATTTATTGCTTGCTGTGCAGCTGTGCTGCTTGTTCTCGTATGTGGTGGGGAAGACGACCTCAATGAGGTCGTCCCTTCTATGGCTAAAAGAAAAAATGGGTACCCGTGGACCCGCCCGAACCGGCCCGTTTTAACCGGGCCGGGTAATGTCCGGTTCCTATACAAGAAAATCCAATCCCCGCCCCGTCCCGGCCCGTTTCGTTTAAGCTCCGGTTCCTACAAACTTAGGTTCGGCCCGGCTCGCCCCGGCCCGTGCCCAGCCCTACTCCATACCATACAGGCTTCACCCAAGGACAAAGAAGAAGCATATGTTCCACAGATTCCACATGATCCAAACAAAGAGGGCACATTAGGGAGAGAGATGGTCTTCTTTGGAAAAGGCCTGCCATGGTAGCCAGGGCCCTATGCAACGCCCTCCACATGAAGTGACGAATTTTTGGAGGTGTGTGAAGCTTCCAAATAAATTTCCAAACCTGATTGAGGACGAAGATGGAGGAAGAGGGCCGACATCTGATAATAGCCTCTGATCAGGAATGCTTCCAGTGATAACCAGATTTGACAGAGTAGATGCCCCTTTTTCTTGTCAGGCCACTCCAATATATCCAATCTCATGGGCTCACCATTACCAATATGGGTATCAACAATCATAGAGAGCTCATGGCTGGAGATGAAGGGCCTTAGGAATTCCACGTCCCAATTCCTAATGGTCCGGCAAATAAGAGAGTTCACCCTCGTGTTCCTGGTAACCGACCCATCACAGATTGGCATAGGGTGACCACGCGAGAGAGAAGGCAGCCACCTATCCATTCAAATTCTAACATTGCTGCCATTCATAATTTGTCAGTGGGCGCCCTCTAACAAAATATCTCTACGGGCTAGTAATCTCGTCCAAGCCCAAGAAGCCCGAGAACCCCGTGTTGCATTTAGGAATGAACAGTTGGGGAAACATCGAGCCTTAAGCACTTCAGCCCATAGCGAGTTGGGCTCCTGAATAATCCTCCAGCATTGTTTAGCTAGGAGAGCATTGTTAAATGCCTGAAAGTTGCAAAACCCCATTCCACCACTTTGCTTCGGTAAGCCCAAGATTTCTTCGCAAACCCAGTGAATACAATTCTTTCCATTACTTAGCCCCACCAAAAACCAGCAATAAGAGAGTCCAAATCCTTACACACGACAACTTGAAAATATTCATAGGGTAGGAAGGGATTGCTTGCTTGACAACTTTTATCATAACCTCCTTACCGGCTTGGGAAATGGTACTCTGCTTCCATCCTTGGATTTTCTCCAAAATTCTTCCTTTCACGTAGGCCAAACCTTGCCACTTGGACCTTCCCCAGATTGCCGGCAGGCCCAGATAGGTGCCGGGGTTCCCCATCTTAGGAATACCCAACGTATCCCCGAGTTCTGCAGCAAGATCCCGTGGGACGTTAGCCCTAAAAAAGACACTAGATATTTGCATGTTTAATTTACTTGTTGGCCTGAAGAGGTGTAATAGGAGATGAGGATTTGGACAAAATCGCTACAGGAATGGTTGTCAGCCCAAAGGAGGAGCAAGGTGTCGTCAGCAAAAAAGATGTGAGAAATAGTAGGTCCATTGGGAGGGAAATTTTTTAATTATGACGGAACATGGATGGTACATCACATGTTTTTATGTAAGTGGTGGAAAATTTTAATTTTTAAGTTATTAACTTTTTAACACATATTCAACCATTTATATCGAAACTCGTAGTGTACCGCCTCGTATGATGGTCACACTGAAAAATCTCTCTATTAGGAGTTGGGACTCATTTGAATCCCCTCGAGTTGTCTCGACTCCGCAGCCCCCTGAATGAGCCTTGACAAAACCTCGCTAACAAGGAGAAAAAGGTATGGCATTAGTGGGTCACCCTGTCAAAGGCCCCGCGAGGGGTAGAATCTTCTTCCCGGTTGGCCGTTGACAATAACCGAGTAGTCAACTATTTTTACACAGTTCATCACAAGTGTCGTCTAGTTGCCATCAAACCACGTCCTCTCCATCACTGCCTCCAGAAAGTTCCATTCGACTCGATCATAAGCTTTTTGCATATCAAGCTTGATTCCAAGCTTGAACTTCTGTTTAGTCTGAGCTTAAGAAAGTAGAATACCTCGTGAGCAATGCCAACATTGTCATAAATCTGTCTTCCTGCCACAAAGGCATTCTGCATAGGAGAGATTAAACTTGGCAGGAGAGGCTTGAGACAGTTTTCCAGAACCTTAGATAATATCTTATAAGAATAATCTCTCAAGTAACTAGTACATATATTCCATACAATTCACATGCCTCTGAGATAAATGAGATTCATTGAGGCTTATCATATTGTCTGGCATTCTATGTTCTTCTTTAACTAATACTTCATGCACTAACTAGCTGCTATGTCCCTAAACATAAAAAGGAAAAAAAAAATTTGCAGGATAGGGGTCATGACTATTATGGTCCCCTAATGGCTTTGTGACTGCATGCAAGGTTTCTTCCTTCCCGATATAGATTCATATTCTCAACCCAATATGTTCACCAAAACTCACACCTATTTGCTCTTATTGATATTGCGAATGGAGAATCAAACACATGACTTCAAATCAGAGACGAAAAATGCCATTATTTTTATCACTTTAGATAAAAAAAAATTCGGGGGCACTATGATTTTATGAGGCACGAGAAACAAAATAGCCAGTGCTAAGAACCGCGCTATATCATCCCCATGGGTGCAAAGCACTTTCCTAATTAGTGAAAGTTTTCCAGCTAAGTTGCTTTTATCAAACGGATTAATTACCTGAGTACATAAACATTGGTTATGCTTCAGTTTTAGGCAGACGGATCCTCATCATGCTACTGCTTTTTGGTTTTATGTCTAGAAGCATCGGCTAAGATACGTCAATGGATTGAAATTCAAACAATCAAGAGGAAACTTTACAATGGATCAAGTCAAATTGATCATGATAAAAGCCAAGACAACTGGCTTGCTGGTATTCTCATTAGGCTTGCATACATGTCAATGTATCAATGCATGCGACATTTTTTTTTCTTTTTCAAATTAGTATTTAAGTTTAAACGATCTGAATGAAACAATCATATCTTACGGTCTAAAGTAAATTTATGCATGCGATAATGTATACAATACCTTGATGTATTGCAAATTGTCGCTTTTTTATTTGGTCTAAAGTACATAGTTGTTTGTGGTTAGTGTACTCTATTTGCAAATACGGAAAATTATAATACACACATATATAGGTGATTAACACATGTTTTTGACACACGTTTTTATGAAGTTCATGTTGTAATATATTTTAACGATCCGAATCGTCTATTTTTTAGTATATCATTCAAAGACCATTCTTGCAAAAACATTAGATCCAAAACCACTAAGACATTCATTTGTATTGAAAAAAAATGAACGAATATAGTTCTACAAAAAAAAAAAAAAACACTAAATTTAATCTAACATTCATATGGTATCCAATTTTGGTGATTTTGGTAGACGTGACCTTTGAAGTAAGACATGAAAAATAGATGGTTGGAGTCGTTGAAATAAATTACAAAATAAGCCTAACAAAAACATGTGTCAAAAGCACGTGTCTCTAGAGCCTAAAAGATGCTAGGCGCTAGTTGGGCGGCGAGATGGGGCCTAGTGCCTAGGCAGCTAGGCAGACTAGGCAAATTTATGTAAATCAATTATATTTCTTGTAAATAAGCGTCAGTTTATACTTAAAATATAAACAATTTCATCAAAAACTACAAAATAGAATGACATATATATTATGAAGTATTGGAATATAGTGAAAACATAGAGAACAAGCATATAATGTGTGTTCGTTTAAGTCTACAATAAATCTCTTACAATTTATTGGAACATATAAAATGCAAAATGAAAGTTATCTATTTTCTATCTAAGTGAGTCGCAACCTAGGCAAGAGCCAAGGCGAGCTAGGCAGGTTAGGTGTCATTTCTTAATTTTCAAACGCTTAAGTATTTATCGGGGCTGTGGCCAGCCGCCTAGTGCTTAGGCGGCGCTAGTTGGGGATTTTTAGAACAGTAATCCTAACCAATATATATGTAGTTCGGAGTGTAGATATTTAAAAGAGCTTCAAAACTTTGAATTTTAACCAAAAGTCATGTACTAACTTTATTTAATGGTTATGACAAAACCCAATACCAAACCAGCCCAATAAGGTTGGCCTAAGCAAAAAAAAAATTATTGAGCTTCCGAATTTACTGCTAACGTCAAGTCTTGGCCTATTTATTTGGTTAGTTTCCTTTGTATCTTCTTCTTTGTCAAACTCTGAAACTGGCGGAACAATATCTTCTTCTTCGTCCAAATACCAAACCCTACCTCAATCATCCTTCAACCAACCAGAGCCACCTCAAGATGCTCAAACCGCAAACAAACCTTCACCAAATTTGCAACCCCCAAACTTAAGCTAGAGCATCTCCATCCCTTTCTCCGATATCGCAAAGGTAAGAATTTGCCATCCTTCATCCTTAATGTTATGTTTCAAAGAATTGGAATGAAAAGCTCAATATATTACTCATGCATGTTGTTGCTGTGTAGGACTTTGATTTTAGGCCATGGCTTCTGATAGGATTTTTACTACTCATGTGAACAGGCTTAAATCTCCTATTTTACTTGCAAGAATCACAGGGTTATTGTAGTATAAACGGATCTCGCAAGGTCGTTTCCACAGAGATTATTAAATAATTCGAACTAATTAGATTCCATTTAATTATTGTAAAGTAGAAATTGCAGTGATTGATTTTATAACCTAATTAAAATAAAAACGAAATTAATGAATTAAAATAAACAATCTGCAATATTAGAGCTAGAGAGAAAAGAAAACAGTTTTGGGAGAATAAAATTAAGAAAGCACTAGGCTTCCACCATCACCTAGCAATCCTATGAATTTTTACCAATTACTTATAATCTACACATGCCACTTTGAAGGTTAGATTTTCCTAATTCATATTCTACTTGGAACCTCCAACATAGAACGTATATCTAATATGCAACCCGTCCGGACGTTCGGATCAAATCTAAACATGAAAGACTCATTATGCTTTATGAAAATCCTTTGAAAAACCTTGCAATCCTTAAGACGTGATATTCATCCTAAGAGAAATTACAATTATTAATCACAAGAAGCCAGCGTCAATTTCAGGGAACCTTCCGACCAAAATTGCATCAAATTACTTTTCTAAAGATCCTAATGGTGATCAGTCATTACGACAATTAGATAGTTTTTATCCCGGTGATTAACAATTCAAAGTATGCATGCAATCAATCATAAGCAATTAAATAAAAATCACATATTCATGCTAAGGCTCAAGGCTTCACCCTAGCAAAAGAAATTAGTTCCGCATATTCATAATTGAAATCATAGAAAATATATTCAAGAAAAGGATTGAAAACACCTTCAAGTAAAAAGTCTTCAAAACCCTAACAATTCTCTCTGTCTCCAAAATTGGATAAAAGAAAGTGTCCCTAAAGTTGTAGACGGCTAAGCAATATATTTGCCAAGCCACCACACAAACCCTAGGAAACTAAAATTAATAAAAACCCCCCACGAACTTAGGAAACATAACCCTAAATTAAATGATAAAATTCGTCTAAAATCTGAACAGCCACGTTTTGACCCATAAGCTGCTCCAAAACTGGCCCAATATAGCTGGATTTAATGTTTGGAATATTCTGAACACTTTTTCAGAAGGCCACGAACCCATCCGAGGTCATCTTGGGCTCCAAAAACGCAATTTAAGCCCAAAAACGTCATTTTCCAGTACTGTGCACTGCTTCTTTCTTTTATCGCCAGAAAATAACCGTTTGTTGGAAAAATCCCAAATTTTGATACGATCAAGCTAAGTGACTAATGAACGTCCTCCAACTAAAATTACTCCAAAATTCGTCCATTTGGTCCTGTTTTTCTTCAGAGGAAGTCAAAAGTCCTATATTGAAAATACAATTCAAAGTATTAAAATTCTTATATTAACCAAAATATACTAAGATTAGGGTAAAATATATAATATAAAATCTACTCATCAGCTTCAAATTGGATGAACAAACAAACGACGGAGATCTCGAGGTTTGCGAATTCATGAATGAAAAAGGTAAATAGAAAAACTCTATCCCCTTCCTTCTTTTGTCGGTGTTGTAGCTTCGGATTCACTTTTGACTTTGTCATGTAATCTATGTCATGTTTATGGCTAAGAGAATAAATGCAAAATTAGCAGTGCTTCATTGATGTAAATTCATCCATGCTTCTAATGAATTGTTTGTGGTCTCTGTGTATTTCTGCATCCATGTATTTTTTATTTATTTTTTTTATAAATGGGGGATTGTATTTATTTATTTATTTATTTATTTTTTATGAATTGGGAGTGTATGATTTCTCTTTCCAACATGTTCATCAACAACATCATGACGGTGATATACTTGGATGATTACCATTCCCTAGACAGGACAGGGAGGAAGAAGAAAGGAGTGACGACGCTAGACGCTAGACCCACAAGCTATCAACTTTGATCTTACGCTAGACCCAATAGCTTACTTGTTTTCAGTTTCATAAATAGTTAGTTTCAAAAATAGCGTACCCATTTTCAGTTTCATAAATAGTTAGTTTTAGAAATAGCGTACCTGTTTTCAGTTTCATAAATAGTGTACTCATGTTGAGTTTCATAAATAGCGTACCCGTTTTCAGTTTCATAAATAGTATACTCATGTTGAGTTTCATATATGGTCAATTTCATAAATAGTGTATCCGTGTTAAGTTTCATAAATAGTGTACTCGTTTTCAATTTCATAAATAGTGTACCTGTGTTGAGTTTCATGAATAGTCAGCTTAATAAATAATGTACCCGTGTTAAGTTTCATAAATACTCAGTTTCGTAAATAGTGTACCCGTGTTGAGTTTCATAAATAGTTAGTTCCAAAAATAATTTACTACTTGTGTTTAGCTAACTAGATTAAAGCATTTGTGACTTTTGCATGTCTTTTTTCTTCTTCGGCATTCGTTATTTTCATTCTCTTTTACTTTATTCAATATCAAAATTAAAGTTTTTTTTTTCCAGCATTTTATACTTTCATTCTTCTTAAATTTATTCAATTTAGAATCAGAGATAAAACCACAAAAGAAATTTTCCGATTAAAATAGGCTAAATAGCCAAAATGGTCCCTGAAATTTGCATAACTCATTACTTTGGTCCCTAACATTTCAAATCGATAAAAGTGGTCCTTGAGATTGTCCACCATCCATCATTTTGGTCCTTCCGTTAAAAAACTTTGTTAAGTGTCCTGGAGCTCTTGGCCGGAAGTTTGGGCAATTTTCAAATCTTCGTAACTCAATCGTTTCTTAACCAAATTCGACCCATAATATATCAAAATGAAGATAGGAAAGTGCAAAATAAGATTATACGTACTTGAAAGCCCAATGGCCGCTGAAGATGTCCGGAAAATAGCCTCAAAGTTGACTGGTCCGACAAAAAACTGGAAAACTCACCAGAAACTAGGTAAACTTTAAACGTTCATAACTTCTTCAATACTCAACGAAATCAAGTGATTCAAAAACAAAAATCATACTTCTCAATGATACCTTTTTCAATGGCTAACGCACCATGATTTGGCCAGAAAACGGCTCGAAAATGGCTATCTTGGTCTCGAGTTAGCCACTTTCAAGCCATGTTCGGCCAAACCATAGAAATTTAGCTGTCTAAATAGGTACCATTCTCTTCATATCATCGAGAAGTATGATTTTCGTTTTTGAATCACTTGATTTTGTTGAGTATTGAAGAAGTTATGAACGTTTAAAGTTTATCCAGTTTCCAGCAAGTTTTCCCTCAGACTAGTCAATTTTGAGGCTATTTTCTGGCTATTTCCGACAGCCATTAGGCTTCCAAATAGGTATAATCTTATTCTACATTTTCCTATCTTCATTTTGGTTAAGAAACGATTGAGTTACGAAACTTTGAAAATTGCCCAAACTTTTGGCCAAGAGCTCCGGGGCACTTAATGGAGTTTTTAACAGAATGACCAAAACGATGGATGGTGGACAATCTCAGGGACCACTTTTATCGATTTGAAATGTTAGAGACCAAAGTGATGAGTTATGAAAATCTCAAAGACTATATTTTGTTATTTAGCCAAAAAAAAAATGAGCTAGAGTGCCACACGAGCAACTAGCATTGCGATCCTTCTCTCTCTCTCCTCTTTCTCTCTAGGTGAGTCTGAAGATAAACAGGAATAGTGGGCCAGCAGATCTTGGAAGCTCCACCCTTATTTTTTTAATTATAATTTCAAATGTAGTTAAACAATTATAAAAACAAAAAGCCAATCGTCTTTCTCCACTTACTGAAAATCTGGTTGTCTCCTTTGAGATCCACTGCACAATTGCATCGCGGACACACTCGGCAAAGCGGCTTGGCTTTCTTTAAAGCGGAAGCGGGAATGTCCGCGCAAACGTCGGTGAGAACGGAGAGCTTATTGCAGGAGATCCATAACATACTGCAAACTCAAATCCTTCACCCCTGCCATCGATCCTCCAGAGGGTCACAATTTCCATTCCATGTAGTTTACTTTCATCCACATCTAAAATCTTCCAGTCACAATTTTCATACCCTTTATTTTACTTTCCTCCGAATAGGATGAGCATGAAATCGAAACAGATTCGAAATTCCCTTTATTTCCATTCCATACGCTTCATCTGAAATTGCCCAGCTCCTGCATGACACCTCTTGGTCTTGGGTTTGAAAGTTGGTGTGCTTCTGCTGCTCTGTTGTTGCCCTTGAATGTATCATTAACAAAACCAAAAAAATAAAATAAAGGGATATTTTGGATGCGGTCCCTAATCCTTAACATTCTTTGATTAAAACCTTAATATTATTCAAAGTTTGATCAAGGTCCCTTGACTTTGTACACCTCATTATATTACTATTAATATTTATATTTTTATAGTTTTGACATTAATTATTTGATATTTTATGAGATTTATAATCTTATAAATTTAAAATCCCTCATTATAATACTATTAGAAACGGTTACAATAAAAAAATTCAAACATTTTGATTGAATAAATGGATAAAAAATATGTAAAAATAAGAAATAATAAATGGCAAAAGAATATATCCATAGTGTTAAAAAAATTAGTACATTTTACAAAAAAATTGGTACATTTCACATATAACAAAGTGGTACATTAATAAAGAAGAATGGGTACATTAGAAATAAATTAGGGTACAAATAAAAGATTAAAATTTATGAATACAAATGAATTTTTTAAAATATAGGCGCTAAAAGAAATTAGTACATGGGTACAAAATAAAACTAAAAAGAAAATACAACAAATTTAAAAAAAAAATGTTGCAAATTAAAAGTGGGTACAAACTAAAAATATAAATATATGATACAAAGTTTACGCATAAAACATAAATATACCATATGTAATTTTTCTATTATTGATTAAATATACAATGTCACGTGACGGTATACACATGGGTACAAACACAAATATAACTTAAAAAAATATGGGCACAAAAAGAAACTAATATATGAGTACAAATTAAAAATGAAAAGAAAATCGGTACAAATTAAAAAATATTTGCAAATTAAAAATAGGTACAAACTAAAAATGAAATTATATGATAAAAAAATTTAGCCATAAATATAAATATACTAATTGTAACATTTTTAACATTAAAGGAATATATTTAAAAATAAAAATATTTTATTATTCAAATAATTAATGATGTTATTAATACCTAAGGACTTTGATCAAAAATTGAAAATGAATAGGATTTTAATCAATGGAGTAACAAAAAGAAGGATGTGAACCTAATTTTCCCTAAAATAAAATATTCTAACGGTATTGGCTGACGGAATGGGTTTTCCGTTAGGGGCAAGAGTTGGAAACTTATTTATTTTGTGTTAAGCTTTTAACTCAGCCCATGTGTGTGTTCAATGTTTGTGAGGCCTCAGGAAGATTAATTTTGTCCTTATAAAGATTAATTTTGTCTTTACAATTAAATATGAAGTCTTTTTGGTTAAATAATATTATAGAGTGGTTTTTGGTTAAATTAAATTTGGCACAAGTCCATTTTATTAAAGTTCTCTTAATAAAAGTTAAGAGGGTAAAGGCTAGGTTAATGTGTGGACAACAAATTGGGGACAGAAGACTTGTGGCTCAAAACACCTCACCTCTAACCAAAAAAAAAAATAAAAAAAAAAATTACCTAAAACACATCTTAATTATATGATTCATAACCAAATCACTGATTTCTTACCATTATATTTACTAGCATATGGGTACATACAAATGTGTGAATTTTTTGTTTTTGAAGCAGAAAGAGAGAGGAAGAGAGTGATAATGTGGGAATGGGGAGGCTTTATTTATTTGTTTTTTTTTAATTAGAGATATGTTAGAATTATATGTAGGTGATACTTTGAAAAAAAAAACAAAATTTTGATTGTGTGAAATTACATTTCTACCAATATTTCTTACTCATATTCAGTTTTAATTAGATGGTTAAACTGGTAATTTCATAGGATTTTGGTTGACTATGAGTGTTTTATTTATATGTAGGGGTGTATTCAATTGGAATTTTGAGGGATTCATGTTCAGTTTTAATTAGAGAATTAAACTGGTAATTTCATAGGATTTTGATTAACAGTGTGTGTTTTCTTATTATGTATAATTTAGATATACTCACTAACAGTCCATAACAAAACCTAGAGCTTTACCTACCATATTCATGCCAAGACTGAAAACAATATTGTATAAATACTTTCCTTCTATCTAGGGTTTGCTACTAGACTCCATCCCTCTAGGGTTTTCCCTTAGATTTCTTCCCTCTAGGGTTTACCATTAATATCCTGCCATGGCTATGACTGCTGAGTATCAGATAACAAAAAAGGCTAGCAAAGGTCGAAGAAAGATTGAAATCAAGAGAGTTTAAGTAAGAACAAGCGTCTCGTTACCTTCTCCAAGCGCAAAAGGGGTATCTTCAACAAAGCGGCCCAACTCAGCGTTTTGACGGGTGCAGAGGTAGCGGGGATTCGTGTCTAGCCACGGCAAAGTCTTCTGCTTCGACAGCCCTGCCCCTTATGCTATCATCAACCACTACCTTGCCGACAATAATGCCTCCTTATTGCCCGCAGATCAACCAGATCATCCTACTAATGCATCGCCTGTTATTATAATCCATAGTAGCAATAAACAAGTAGAGGAGTACATGGAAGCTAGGACGCGGATGGAGACAGAGAAGATCAAGCGAGGGAATAATAATAACAATAATATTGATGGAGTAAGAGAGAAAGAGGAGGATTTTGGTGGGAGAAGCCGATTGTAGCGATGACTATTTTGGAGGAGTTGGAAGAGTACATGGCAGCCTTGCACAAGTTGAAACACAGTGTGGATGTTCGAACTAATGAGATGCTTAGCAATGTCCGGACCGGCCCAACCGGGTGCAACTTCTCCTCCTTGATGACTATGGATAATACATACACTACCTACTACGGTTGAGCAATTCTCTTAGTAGCATAGCATGTAAGTTTTCGGAATTCTTCAGAAGTGACTCCTGGTTAGACTAGCCTATTTTTGTTTTTAGGTTGCCAAGAGCCAATAAATATATTATGAACTATTTTCAGTCTTTAATTTGATTCCCAACAGTGTCAATTTCTTTAAAGTGTAGAATCATAACGACAATATTGTTAGCGATAAAGACATCCGAAAGTAAACATCCAAGAGGTTTATGAATATAGGAAAAGAGATTAGAACGGAACCCCTAAATTTGTGTGATTGAGAGGCCAAGCGTTCGTCCATGTCTTTTACTCATCGAGCCACTCACATCATATGAGATCCTATAAGGCAAATGTTCGTACAATGAAACATTATAATACTTTCGTCGTCATAGACCCTCTTATTCCTAATTAGACTGTAATTAGAGTTTCTCAAGATATTCTTATTTCATAATTTCTTTTTTTGGTCTTTCCCACTCCTCATTCCCTTGATCATATATATGTTCAAATAATCTAAATTAGTTTTTCCAACAAATTCTACAGTTTCTTGTACACCGCAAATCTCAAAATATAGTTCAATATTCTCCGCAAATCTCACAGTACAGTCAACGTTTCAATCATAAAATATTCAAAGAAAATGAGAAATATAATCATCAATTTGAATCCGACCCAGTACATTTTGGTAGGATCCTCGTTCATTATGTGGCCCTTCAAATTTTCAAGTTGCTGATGAACATGTATGACTCTGATAGTGGCGCCAATATTTGCCGCAAGCATAGCAAAATTCGTATCCACACCTATATATAAAAATGCAAAATAATACAATCACATATTCAATTTTTCATGGTAAACATGAATATTATCATATTGATGCCTGATGAAAATCCAGTAATGTAAATTCTCTTGCTCTTTGGATTGAGTAGTGTTCACGAACTTCACATATTTTCTTTCCGTTTTCCAGTTTTATAGATATTAATCAAAGAAATAATAAGTAGTAAATACTTTGCCAAAGAAATAAACAAAAGCAAACAACTAGAACAGGCCAATATGTAATATATATGAAACAATCAGCAAGCAATAATCCTGAGCTAAAGAATAAATGTAAGCCATGTTTGAAGAACTGCATACAGAAAAGCATGCACTACTAAGCAAGAAAAAGAACGAAATAAGTGAAAAAAAGAGAACTCAAATCCAAAGATAATAAAATGGGTATTTGAAGACTACATTAGTCAATATGAGATCAAAGACTTTACTATAACCAAAAACATAAATTTGTAAAGAAAAACCATATAACAAAACAGGAATTAAATATGAATGGTTTGATAACCTCACGTGACCTTGTGACGGTAAAAATGAAGAATTATATATACTTGAAAAAATGATTGCTAACCTGCAAGTTATGTGTAAGCAGCCCTCGTTCTTTTCCACAATGAACTTGCAAGTAGGACACCTCCTCCATTTATTCTTCTTAGCAAGCTCCAACACCATGATATCATCCCTCTCTCTTTCATCCTTATTCAGATTTTGAAACTCCCAGCACTCAATTCCTGCATGCCATGCAACCTTGCACTGAGCACAGAACATTCTCCAGCAATGCGGGCACCAGGTGACAGTCACCACCTCTTCTCCATCATCCATCAACATAGCGGAGCAGTCCTTAAAAGGGCAGTAAACCTTCTGAGACCCCAGAAACATTGATTCACAAAGTGCATTTTGCCACCTATCAAACACTTCCTTAGGAATAATTGACTTGCATGACTGTGGCTCCAACTCACCTTTGCACTTCACGTCAGGACACTTCACCACTGAAATATTTTCCTGAATTTTTGTCCCAACATATCTCCCAATGCAATCACAGCAAAATGTGTGGCTGCAGCCACTGCTTCTGAACATTTCTCCGGTCGATTTTACGTCCAAGCAGATCCCGCAAAAACCTTCAGAGGATTGTCCAGTTTCTTTTTCCTTCCCCTTCAACATTTTCATTAGGGGTTCAGCACCACCTTCCCCGATTTTCGGGGGCTGAGTAGTAATATGGGGGCTTAATGAAGCAATTGCAGAGGACATTAGAGCCTCTTGAAGCTGCAACTCTTGTGCATATTTCTCATCTGAGATGGGAAATACTTCATCATCATCATGGACAGCTGAAAAGTAGAACTCATCAACCGAAAGAAGAGTGTTATTATCAGAGCTTGGTGATGATGTTCCCTCCATTACTAATTTTCTTTCAGATTCTGGCTTACGTTTCAACTCATAAACTCGTTATTTATTTGTATGCATGTAACTTGTACAAGGATTTGGATAGTCTCTCATCAGGTTCCAAGTACTTGGATAAAGACATTAGAAAATTAATGAGTTCGGCTGTTGATTTCTTCTCGACTTCCCAAACGATTGGCACTTTGCTTCATGCGGTAACAGTTATATTTTTGTATTCTCTGCTTCTCATATGTACAAATGTGTGTAAAAGTAAATATGCGTTTAATTTTTTCGTAAACAATTTAATGAATAAGTTTTTCATCTATAAGAGCATTTTCAATGGAGCGATGCAAATTTGAGATATAAAAAAAAGATTGTTTTATTGGCACCCCACACTTAAAATTATTCTTTTAAATTCCAATATTTACCTTACTTCTACTGAAGTCATCCCACCTGTTCAAAACAACAATAACATTTCACCTAACTGACATCTCGCTCACCCTCCACCACTTCGTCGATCCATGCTAAGCACTCCATTCCCTCATCACCTTCCCCTCCCCCTTCCCTCCCTGTCATTAGGCCTTTCGCAATTTGTAGAAACTGCAATTTCAGACGCCATACTCAAGGATGTCTACTTGATAGCTATGGGCAAGAAAACATATGGAAAGTGCCTCTGTAATATAAGGTCGGCATATGTTTGGGTAAATAAAGTTATCAAGACCATCTTCTTGTAACAATTGAATTATTGAGATCAATGGAATTGCGTTGATGGTTGTGAAATCCCATTCCCGGATTTCACTGTTATAATCTACGTATTTGTACTATTGAAATTTTATATTATTTCTCGAGGATTTATTTTAAATTGTTTGGATTTAGATTTTAATTAAATTAGTTACGAAGAGTAAGTTTGGAAAATAATTATTTAAAATTTGTTGACCTTTTCAGGTCACAAGTAACGTTTTCGAATAGGTCTTGAAGCCACGAGAGCATAAGCGAAAGCAGTTTGTGAGTCCGAATTATAATGGTATAGTTACGGGTGTTTGAAGTTGTGATACTATAGATTTTAAAAATTATTTAGACTATCACTTTGTGGGAAAGACAACCAATCAGATTTTAAAAAGATTAGGAGCTGCCCAATTAGCAGAAGGGGAAGGAGGGGTAAGGAGGGACCCGAAATGGGTCATTTTTGACCCGCAAATCATCATTTTTGACCCAGTCATATCTCCTTCATACGAACTCCATTTTGGGTGATCTTGGTGTCCATGGAAAGCCCTTGATAAGCCCTACATCCTTGTAGTGTTAGATTTCCCAATTTCTTTCCCATTTTTCCAGTTCGAAGCCACAAACTCACGGGTGTTACGACGGCTTTATCCCTTTTCCTGGTGGCTCCGGCAGGTTTCACCATCCATGACCACCACCAAAAGACTTCCCTCAACCCCAGGAACAAAACCCAAGCAGTTTTGTAGGCGTTGGAGTTCGATTGGAAGCCGAATCAAAGCACACCCTTTTCTAGGGTTTCAACGAATCAAAGCACACCCTTTTGCTCTACTCTTTGAGATATTAATTTCTGTAATTTTTGGTAATTTTTAAAAATAGTTGAATTTTTCGGCAAGTCGAGATGGTCGACCGCCACCCGCGGCGGCAAGTGCGGTGGCGGCCTGGCCAGTGGGCCGACGATGTCCTTTTAAGTTCAATTAGATGCCCTGATATCATAATTGATATCCTTATGATATGGTTTGATTGTTTGAACCTAATTTCATTACGATACGTGGTTAGGTCAAAATATGATTCGACGATCTGACCGTTGGATCGTCACCAAATCTTAATGCGTGATAGAACATAATATTTTTGGATCATAGAAACTTATGGATCGATAATCCAACATACGGATCTTCCCTAATTGGATTTCTAAGTTGGTAAAATTAAATGTCGACCGCCATTTGAATTTTGAAATTGGCGGAGATCCGACTGTCGGATCGTATTGAGATTTTAGTATGTTGTTATTTGAGCATAATTTGGACTTTGAAAAGTTATGGATCCGAAATCCAATGTGTGGATCTTCTGGATTGAATTGTGGACCCTACCTTTGACCGAGAGTTGACTTTTGGTCAACATATATCGAAACGTCATAATTACTAAAATTAGTACTACGGGGGACTAAGTGGTCTAGTGGGCCTACATTGGTTAGAGAGTGACTTGAATATATGTGATATGGTTATTACCTTAATTTCCTATGTTAGTATCCTTTGTGAAGATGAATTGGTTTTATAAATGTGACTTCTATTGAAATGTGATTTTTATATATTTAGCCAAAGGCCTATGATTATTAAACATGATTTGGCTTGGTACTGATGATGGTTGTGACATATGTGAGTTAAATTATCTTTTTAGTAATGTGATTCATGTGTATGATTATTTTTACTAGCCTCTCTGCACGCACTAACGTGCGTGCGAGAGGCATTTTTGCATCACGGGCGCTACGCGCCCCAAAGATGTGTTGTTTTAGATATTATTACATTTCTTAAGTGACTATTTTATAAATTGTGGGTGTGTGTCCATCACAACAATTTCTTACTATTTTCAATCATCTAACTTAGTATTTTTTGCACCCGCCCATTGTACAGAAAAAATGAAATTTATGAATTGCACACTAACCATTCCATTATTTTTTTTTTTTTTGCTTGCTGATTATTATGGTATGAACAACATGAAGGTTGGACCCAATAAGTGAAATAAAAGGAAAAACACAAAATGGAGAACATAATAAATCTCTCCCTCTCTCTCATGCAAAATGTCAAATATCTACCCAAGTCCTTAAATTAAAAATTTCAGATTCATAAGTTTTCAGTCAAAGTTATAGGCTAGCTAGGGATGAACTCCTAATATATGAAGCAAATCAAAATATGGACAACATGTACATATGTAAACATAATGTCTACGTGTGAAATCAAAGCCATGCTTGCCACCCATTTGCTTGCATTTGATGCTTTAGATTTTCATGGTTAATCTGCAAGAAATGATGATAAAATAAGAAGTCTAACTATAATGCACAATCCCAAATATAATGGTTGTAAGCAATTCAACCTAAATACCTTTGACAATTTTCTCACAGCAATACTTTTACTCCAGTTACTTTTGGAATACTGAAAGATAAATAATTTGTCAAGTTTGAGGTAACAAATTGTAATCATGTTTACAAAATTAAATAGTAAGAAATGTTACCTTAATCTTGTACTTCAACCTTTGTACTTTGAGACGGGTGTGATGCTTGTAAAACTGACCAAAAAATGCAATTTTATTTACATTTGAAAATTGAATGCAATTTGAATTTATAGTATACTTCCGTGTGAAAATAAGAGAATACTTACTGTATATAGAAAAGTTGTTTGGCAAAACAATGCAATTTTATTTATATTTGAAAATTGAATGCAATTTGAATTTACAGTATGAAAATAATAGAATACTTACTGTATTTAGAAAAGTTGTTTGGTCACTATTAATCTTTTTCCTGCACCCATAAATTGTTTTTTTATAATTCGAGATAATTAATTTGTAGATTTTTTTTTAATTTTATAATTTGAGATAATTAATTTTTAGAATGATATACAGAATGCCATTAAAAATAAATAGGTAAGAAATGGTGTTGTACCTAATTTGTTGGACTTTATTCCAAATTCGTATGATGCGAGGAGTTGTTGAAGATTTTAATTCTTCTACAGCCTTTTTCATGTGTCACCTATATATTGAAGGTATATATAATGTTAGAATTTCTTGTAACAAATTTAATAAAGAATTTAGAATACATACTACTCATGCTTCTTCTTTTTCCACTCTTTGAGAATTAATTGGCTTAGATCAGTAGCTTTTACTCTGACAGATATCTCCCAACCAGGTGTAAAAATAGAGACACGTCTGTTTGGGATCTTATCAATATGTAGTTCCTTTTCCATTTTTTGTGGGTATTCTTGTAAATATCCTGAGAATGAAAACAATATTTTTTTTTTTAAATTTCCATAGCACATGTATAGCACATTAAGATAATCAAAATTGAAACTCATAATCTGACCAAAATTTTAAAAACGCACAATGAAAATTTCAAAGAAAGAAGTTTAAAAAAACTAAAATTGACTTAGAAATACTAAATAAAAACTCATATATACATCCTGAAAGATGTCGTAGAGCGCATCAAATTCATCACCTAAAAGATGAATGGAAAAAAAAAAAAAACTTAAAAATTGAAAAGTTAAATTTAGATTGATATTTACCCAAAGAGAAAGAAAACATTTGTGATTGGAGAGATTGGGATGCAAGCATGTGATATGGTTGTCCCACTGCAATAAAAATTTAATCACAAAATTGTTAAAGGTGTGTCCTTTTTACCCCATAATTCATAGAGTAAAACAACATATAATCCAAAATTCGAAAGCCTGCAGATGTTGCTATAAAAAACAAACAAAAAGGACGGACAAACATACACACACAGAGAGAGACTGCATAAAAAGAAAACTGAAGGACTTGAATTTTTTTTATTAGCAATCATCACAAACCCCGACAGAAAAAGGAAACTGAAGGACTTTTGCTCTTCCACCGCAACATATAAATTGGAGAAAAAAAAGGAACAAATATAAGTTGGAAAGAGTACAAAGCAAGAAATAATGAAGAGAAAATACCTAGAAGGCAATGGAAGAGCAGAAGTAGGATTGCAGTGCCTTGCCAAAACTGGAAGAATTTCACAGCAGTTCTTTCTACCTGAAAGAATTTCAAACGCCCTCCTGCAGATACATGGGTTGTTACATTTAGGATTTAATCATGGGATTAGTGATGAGGCCGAAGTGGAAATGGAGAAGGAGGAGGAGCTTCAAATTGCAAGCTGGAGACTTCCATACCTCAAATCGAAGGCGGCGTGCTGTCGAGTAGTCCAAACCTTGATTTCACAAACACCTCATAGGCAAGATCCGGCGAAAATGTATGCCTTAGCCTTTAACGTCATTGTTTGTTCTTTAAATTTTATTATTACTTGTCTAATTATTGGCATCATAAAATGCAGGAAAATTGAAAACAAAAATGCATGAAAATCAGTTAACGTTAGTGTGGTTAGCTGATGGTAGCATTCATGTGTTTAATTGCCTAGAAAATGCAGGAAAATGTAAGAAAAATATCAAAAATCTTCACAGAATTGTGCTAATATACTTCCATGTATGTGTGCGAGCGATTTTCTTACCGATTTGTGTAGATTCTTAGCATGCAAATGGGTGAAACTGAAACATGTAGAGAAAGAGTAGGGAAAGAAGAACAGAGAATATGGAGTGGTAGGCAGCGGTCAGAAAACAGAAAGAAAAGAGTTGTACGTGGAATTGTGGGAGGGTGCAAGTGATTTTCTTACCGATTTGTGTAGATTCTTAGCATGCAAATGGGTGAAACTGAAACCTATAGAGAAAGAGTAGGGAAAGAAGAACAAAGAATACGTAGTGGTAGGCAGCGGTCAGAAAACAGAAAGAAAAGAGTTGGACGCGGAATTGTGGCAGGTTACAGAGTCTGTAAAATGAACGATTGTATAGAGAGGTTTGTATGAGGAAGAAGTTTGATCATAAAATGGGGGAATAAAAGATAGACGTGGGTGGGTTGGTTTTCGCTTTGAAAATTGTACGGAAACTACTATGCAGTTTGAAAACTGAATGTGCTAATCCAGCGACGATTCCGAGAAAGCCGCGGTGCGGGCGCAGGAGTGAAGCGGCGACGGTTGAAGATTACGTATCCAACACCATGGCAAACTCTCTAATTATTCTCCAGCCTTTCCCCATGTTTGAAATTCTTTTTTTTTTTTCCTTTTTTTGTCAATTTTTTTTTCTGTTTTATTTACACAAATGCCCATGAAACATTTAGTTTCATAATTTACTTCAGTTTTAATTTTTTTTTGTTTCAAGGGCTTTTGTGTCCTGCTTTTTTTGGTAAAGCCTTAAGACACCAAAAAAGACTTCTGGCATTCTATTAGTAGAGATGATAATGTGATCCTAGAATCCTATTAGAAGTGTATTGTAGCACTTATATGCTTGGGTGACATATTAGTGGTGACCTTGAGAAGTTGATGGTGTAGATGATTACGTTGTAACTCATAGGGGTTGAGATGTGGATAAGTTGAGGTATTTGAATTTACTACACCATTTAGTACTTGTACATTGATGGTCCTTCTTGGTATATCCGCATTGGGGGACCATATGCATTCTAGAAGTGAGGAGGATTAGTTGTACTTGGTACATTTGATGAGGGAATCATATGCTTGTTTGGATTCTGTTGAGTGATGTTCCGGAATCGTATCCTGGTTCGGATTCTGTTGAGTGATGGTCCGGAATCGTATCCAGCTTGTATCTCATCGAGTGGTTCGGTTATATATGCATGGTACTTTGAGATTCCGTTGAGTGATGGTCCGGAATCGTATCCTGGTCTGGATTTCATTGAGTGGTCCGAAATCCCTTTGGTGTCTTGTCTTGGTCCCTTGGATTTGTTTTCAGCTTCAGAGATGTAGGCTTTGGCCGAACTGTGTCGCTCTAGCCCTACTTTTCATGGTGTTGTATGAGATTATGATTATGAGCTGTTGTGATTTGTTTCAAACGAACCGTTGAATGTCTGGGTGACTCCTTCTGAGTAGTTAGAGTTCCTTGGTTAAATTTGTAAAACGATATGTTACTGCATTCATTGATTAAACAATTAAATGCTAAGATCACGTATCTTTGATTCATGATTAATTAATTTATGTGATTGTGGAATGAAATTGGGTATATGATTGAGATTATTATGATTGGAGTAATTGATTAATGTGACTTGAGAATAACATTGTGCTTCGTTGGTTCTTTGATATGTTACATACTATGATTTGAGGTATTATGTGAAACAGAGTGATTTATATGATGAAGGAATTGGAAAGTATTTGTGTGAGAATGGGTTACATGCGTGTATGAAAGATGATAATTGTTGTTTGACGTAAGGTTGATGTGTAATATGGTGCATTATGATTTTTCTGTTAGAAGTATTTTACGGAAAGAGTAGAGTTGACGATTGGTGAACTACGAATGGCTTGATCCCTTTTGAGAGTACGTAGCAGTCTAACGAGGAGGTTAGATGCAGCCATAAAGTAAGAAAATTTATCACGAAATTCGAATCTTGAGTTGTGCATTGTCCCCTGGAGGCGGGGTATGTGAGTGATACGGGTATTTGGTAACGTCACGTGTCAATCCTGGACGTATGTGGAGATCGGGGTGTGACAATGGTGGTGCATGTTGTTTGACTGTTGCGAAGGGAATACGTGATGCATTTGTGGGTGCTGGGTTTGTTTGCTTGTTTTTTTTTTTTTTATTTAAATAAGGGTAAATGAAGTAGTTCAACAAGAATTAAAAAAAAAGAGGTGTATTCATAAGATTGTGGAGTGTTAATAAAAAAAACCCTAAAAAAATCATATTTGCATCTTTTTTACACTAGAAGATATAAAAAATTATTTAGATTTAGGTTTTTATTTACCTTTTTCAACCAAGATGCATATTTTAAATATTTTCATTGGAGAATTATCCGGCCAACCAAAAAAAAACAAAGTACACATTTCAAAGTGTTTTACATCTTCCGTTGAAGATGCCCTAATGCCACCGACTCATTGAGCTGATAGAATGTTGCTGTGAATTTCATTATAGTATTAACTTTGAAGAGTATTTTTAATCAGCATATACAAATTTGAGATAGAAAAACCATATTTACATTTATGGAACATGAATTATACTTCAATGGAAAAGATGTAAATTTGTGATCTCGTTTACTTTTATCTCTTTAACAAGCACGACCCAGCTCCTAAAGATATAAAAGAAAATTAAATTTACATTTTTCGGCCGTGCTAGGTATTTTACATCATGTTCATTAGAGAGCTTTCAGGGCAACATGAAATATGTAAAGTGTCCATCCCAAGACATGTTTGCGTATCCCATTGAAGGTGACCTACTGTTGCCAGAGCTTGTGTTATGTAATGAACGGTAGGCTTGTTTGTGTTTGTGTTCCATCCAAGTAACTAGGCCAAGATGGGATACTCAACACCTTTTAGGGTGTTGATTCCTTTTCCATGTATACACTCCAATGATTTCCCCCTTAAAATCGGTGGCACAGGCGGTATAGGAGCGAAAACCCGCCACGACCGGGCCATTGCCACACGATGCAGATCCAACAGTTCACAAATCTAAGCCTTCATATGAAGAAGAAAAACTCATCGAATCAGCGGATTAGAAAGACAGAATGTGTTGATAGGTCAGTATAATCATAATCTTTCATTAAACGCTACATAAAGTCGTATATGTTCACAGAGATAGCGGCATTATATTACAACGACCCTTTCTGAATGATGGGATTTCTTAACTGTCCAACCTTAACAACCCCAAAGGGGAAACAGAAACAGACTGACACAAATGGTAGAGCAAAAAAGGGACAGAAATTTCCCACCCGAAACGAAATACCTACGCTAACTAGTATGCTCTACTAGACTTGCTGTTTTCTACCTTTGTCCTCCCCCCGTCTCTGGTCTCCTATTTTAGCATCGTGCAATTAAGGCCTAATCAGCCGTACAAATCAACTTCTCGTGCCAGATTAGGGAGGGAAGCAACCTCCAAATCAGAGAGCCAAAAGGAAGATGATATTAATTATGATATTGTAGGAGCAAAATTGAATTACAGTGGCCGTGATACTGTTGAGCCTTGGGAAAATCCATTTGCAATTTTCTGTGGTTTCTTCTTGAAATTGCTGATGCTGCAATGTGGACATATGTACTCCAGTCCATCTGTTTTTGCATAATCCTGCAAAGTCGAAACAAAAATTTAACATATAAAAGCCAAATGAGTTGCTTTCTCAGCCACAAGGTGCTTACAAATTTTGGGATAGATACCTTAAAAGCACCAAGACCCTGCCTTCTGTCGCAGCCAAAGTGAGCCCACTCACCGCATATTCCACAGTTTACCCAATCCCCTGCTGCACTACTGTAGAACAATATCCAATTTCATGAAAGCAGGCATTAGCTAATACAATCATTTTATGCCAATGGAGAAGAAAAAAAAAAGACGGGATAAATGCGAACCTGTGACACAATAAGCAGCACTCTCCATCTACATCATCATGAGCCAATTCGTATTCTAGAAGGTAAGTTTCGTAGTGTCGTTTAAGTGTATTTCCAACACCCTGTGAAAACAAGAATCAGACTCACCTGTATCAATTGACCTGTTACAAGCTACCGAGTCTTACACATAATACGTCCCTATTCATCCGGTCATAATTATACACTATTTAGGTGTAGAATATATATTTGGAAGAATCCCCAATTATTCTGAGGTTCAAGTACTATTCTCCCATAAGCATAAACCGTCTCACAATTTTGGTCCCACCCTTTCATTCTCTCTTACCTCTTTGCAGATGTTGTAGCATAAAATACTTCAAAACTGGAAAACAAAACCAAAGGGAGATTACAGACATACAGTCATTCTATTGGTCATTGTGTAATTGCGCATTTTTGAGAAGATCTGTCCTTTCCAGTTGATGCCATTGCCAACATGAAAGCCTCCTCTCGTAACCACCTGACAAACACCTCAACTTTTCAATTACAAATTTTACAAAATTCCATCGTTAGTTATTTTAGTCACAACGTCAGCCCTAATCCTGGCCAAGGAATTTGATGATTTCACCTCTTTATATAAGTTGTACAGGTCAAGACGCTTTCCATTGAGAATGGCATCTGGAAACTCAGCGAGTCCACCTTGGGGAATGAGCCGATTATGTCCTCGGAGAATTAGAAACTGCATTACATCCTTCAAAAACTCCTCCTGCTCAAAGGTGAAGTAAAAAAGCTAAACGGATTATGTGAAAAAGAAAGTAAAACCCCACAGGTTAAGCATATAGTTAGAGTAACATTAAATAAAAATTCATATTCATTGTACTATTATAATAGTGGAATTCCTCTTATGTTCGCACTTTACTTTTACTCCACAACATCGCCTTTATACCTTTACTAATTCTTATTTTCCAAGGAAAACAACATCTTTTGATACAATTTTGGAAAAACGAAAAAAAGAGAAGAAAATTCTCGCTGCCAATTTAAAACTACCTATTTCCCATTTTGACTTCCCTATTTACGAACCTAATTACTTTCTTGACGGCTATTTTATTCTATGACCAACATGTATATTATTTTCTTATCACATGGTTGCAACCTACAGGAGAAAAAAAGATCTGCAGCACATGGAGAGCATGGTAGTGCATGTATGTTGGTTAACACCTACAATGTGGATATATAATATAGCTGTGCATGTGTGTGTATAATATATAGACTTGTTCAACACCTACAAATTCATTTAACACTTTAAGCAAAACATAGTTCACCTCTAAGCAAGAATGTATTGGGCTTCTACCACAACCATGTTTCTTTAGTGGCAAAGGATTCAAGGAAATAATCTGCTTAGCCTGAGAAGAGCTTGAGTATGATTTTCGTTGTGTTGTAGGAGTTAATCCAACAATACTGAGCTTTGTGGGTGGAGGAGGAGGAGGCATATGAGCCTTGACTTGGCCTCCTTCATGCCCATCTACCTCAGACATTCCAGAAAAGGGTGTCATTTTAGGACGACGAACATGAGGAATGGGCCTCATTGCGGCTATTTTCAATCTTTGCCTGGCTGGAAGGAAAGATGTGCTAACCCCATTCATTGCTCCAGCAACTCTGTTGTCTTCATCAATTTTAGAAGCAGGTAAACGTTGGAGCCCCTGGCCATCAAGAGAACCCAGGCATGTCTCTTGGCATGGTTGAGATCTCTTCCTACTAGGAGGAGGTGGTCTCAACCAAGTAGGAAGGCTGCTGAGAATCAAGTCGTTTGATTTACCATCTTTCCCCAGACTGGAACTGAAGAAAAGAAGGCGATCAGCATCATCTTTTTCAAAAGAAGCCACAGGTAATCCCTGAATGCTGGCAATGCCCAGTGCAACTAAACTGTGATAAGAAACATCAGGTGCGAGCTGCCTCAAAACCTGAAATTGTAGCCACAACAAATACAACAGTTGCATTGTATTAGAAAAAATGGTCCATTTTTCTTCAACATAAAAAAAAGTCAACACTGAAGATTCCAAGCCAACAAGCTAAATTTGCTTTTCCACAAAGAATGCTCCTTAGATAACCAGATTTTAGAACTATGCTTCGTAAACACTGATGTTGTCCCAATAAAAATAGAATCTCCATTTTCACGAGGCCCGTTCTTGGGCATGAGAATTAGATACCTCCTTTAACCAATTAGCCTACCCCCAATTTCTTGAATCCCCTCAACTAAGAGAGAGGAGAATTTGATTACTACTGCAGAATGGGCAAGTGAGTGGTGACTAGCAGAATCAAAATTAACAAAAGGGGGCATCAAATTTTGGTGTCCCCGCAGTTCTTCAATATCATGCTAGCAAAGACCAAGATAGAGGAGATATAGATCAAACCTGTGAAGCCCATGCAGGAACCTTCATGCTAACTTCAAATACTGTAGCCCCACATGCAATTGACGCAGACTTTCGTGGTTCAGATAGAGGTGCTTTGGTTTCGTCATCTTTGGGCAATGCACGTACAAGTTGACTCTCTTCGATAATTTCATGCTTTATATGATTCTCTAAGAGCTGAAAGTAAACAGGTAACAAGGTGTAAAGTTGAACAGCTCCCAATAACAGAATTTTTCCACACAAGTCCTTTAGGATTACCTGATCATCAAAGCAAGTTTGAGCACTGCCCGACACAAGAAGTGATATGTGCGCAGAACTACAAGTTGATACATCACATCGCATAGTCACGACACCACGAGAAAAAGTCCCAGCCTGAAGAGGCGGTGGAGGAGCACTAAAAACATTAAAAAGCATTCATTCATTAATTTTATTCACTCTAGGGCATAACTGCTGAACAAGTCCACATGGGGGAAATAAAAATAGAAAAGTACCGGGCAGTTTGAAAATTTAATGTAAAGCCGTTTCAAATACCAAATTGCAATAATATTTAAAACCTTTCTTATAAGGAACAAAACCATTAGAAAATGGCAACTAGCCTTCCAAACAAAGTCAACAGCATCCTTTCTCCACATGAACAGTTAACATTTTAACCAATAAGATGATGCAAACTACTATACTATTAAATAATTGCAAAACCCCAATCCAGCTACAATAAAAGAGCATCCACCACCATATACATCAACTGTATAAAGGATCCAACATACCTAAATTTTCCATGAAGCTTGCTCCCACGCATCTGGAGCAACATAAACAATAAAATGAAGAAAAATAAGAACTCCTTGCACCATGATGATACTAAGGGTAGTATGTTAGTTTTTGTTTAATTTTTTGATAAACATAAATAGAAAATTAGGAAAGTTATGTAAGGCAGTACTAATTATCATTTCTTCAATAAGTTTAATCAGGAATAAGCACTTTCTGGAGGGGCAAGAAGAAAATATTCCCCTAATTAGAGCTATAGTAAAAAGAAACACAAATTGACTAGCCAAAATCACACTTACTTCAATGTTTAAGAGGGCATTGAGACCATCCTCCAAAGGTTCTAATAAGCTTGCATCCTGAAAACAATTCATCCCATAAGTCTATGGATGATTTGGTAGTATGTTCATTCCTGCCGGCTTTTGTGTGCATGTTTTCCCAACTGAAGAATAAATATTTAAACACCGGTAAAAAACAAATATATGCAAGCTTACCAATGTGGACGGCTCGCCACAAACAAGAAACCTCAAGGTCACATCATCATCATGTATCTTTATAGCAGGGAGAGTACCCAAGGAACCTTCTTCATCTTCTTCCATGTCTGCCTCAGGAAGATCAACGTTGATTTTTATACGGTCACCAAGAAGACATGGCCCCAGCTCCGCACTAGATTTATATATGTTAGCAGGAACAAGATGGTTGTTTTCTACACAGTAAAGTCTAAAGGAAGCGTATGCAAGTTGGAAAGCATCCCATGTATGAGTTGATGAACTGCAATCAACAAAACTGCAATTGTCAAGCCTGTTTAGTGCTTGTACAGAATATAGGAGCGTAAGATGTCTAAACTAACGATGATCATGCATATTGCACAGACAATCCATATAATCCAAATCAATGATGTTAAGTGTCTCTAGTGACAGTAACCAAACATTAACCAATTTCTATAAGTAACCAACATTACTGTGTGCAAACTGCAAATACATATACATTTGCACACCAAAATGTCATCTCTTCCCCTGTAACCAATCCAAGAAGCTAACACCCTTTATGCATATGCTCAGATAAATGAATAGAAGGAGAAGTACCTCTGTATCACTGAAAGTAAAGCATGTCGAAAGTGGCAAGCAGCAAAGGAAGAAAATTCACTTCTCCAATATATCACATAAGGAATCCCCTGCAGATGAAACTTCCATACTCAACCACAATTTTCAACAAAACCATGTTACGCAAAATAACGGGATTGTTCAGACGAAAAAAATAAAAATAAAAATGAACAGGCTTCAAGTTCTGAAACAAGAGTACAACACCCAAACTAGCCATTTCTCACTAATTCCTTGATAGTGAACTCCTGAGAGCATACTTAATAAACCTTACTAAAATTACCTTTGAGTGAATGGCTGCTGCCAATGTTGCACCATATGGAACCTCCAAATAAACCTGCATATATGTATTATATGAAGTTGAGCCCCATGTCAAATAAACTTCAAGCATACAAAGAACAAACAGAAAAGAGCATAGAAAAACAAAATAAAAAAGAAAGAAACATCAACCATAATTGGGGAAAGAACTGCAAACAGATTTCGACCACAAGAAATCATGCAAGAAACACTTTCCGCACACATCATAAGGCATTTCCCATTTACCCACTCCTTGAGTTTTTCAATGTCTCTTGTCAAATGACTAACCCGGAGTTAAAAAATCGCATGCCGCCATAAATATATACAAATAAGAAAGCAATTCCCACATCCCATGAAATATATTTTCCTTAATTCATCAATGCAAGAATGGAATAGGGGCATAGATCATGTATACAAACATGGGATTTTGCAAGTTCAAGAAATTTAATACATACAGTTGTGGGCAATGTGGCACCAAAGATCTCAGATATAGCTTCAGGAGTCGACAAGTCGACATCTTCCCAGACAAGAGAACCAATTTCATTATTGCCAAGCTGTTCTCCTTGCAGGTATACAAGATTCGGCTTATATGACTCAAGCATTTTACAAAACTCCTCTTTGGTTGGCTTGGTCAGAGTTTGAACCTGCATTTTAAAGAGTCACATAGAGGGCAAAATTAGAAACTATAACAAAACCAGGAATTCACCAAATAAGTTAAGAACAAGAAGATATTGGTAACAAAAGCATGCGCAGCACATTTGATATTTAATATTCAGAAGATAATGGTAACGAAAGATTTTCACCTCCAAACGCCCTGAGGAAACCAACTCCGGAAACGGGTATCTGAGTTTATCATCTGCCGTGTCCTTATTACGTTTCTCTTCAGAAATTTCCGCACAATTGACCACAAGCAGACTACAAGGGTACTTTGAAGCTCCCTGAGAATGAAACATTATTTCCTGCAGGCTTCCACACAGTTGGCAAAGCAAAGTAGCTCAAGCTCCTCACAGAAGATTTAAAACCGGAAAACCATTGAAATCCCCTAGACTATAACACTGAAGCCAGGCCACAACTTGGACCATAGTTCGGATTCCAATCACACCAACCTGATCCAATTTCACCTTGTAGCTAGCATTCAAGCAAGCAAACTTGGGGGAAAATACCTCGATTCCAACCCAAAAACTGTTGAAATTAGAAAAATTAGCCGCGACCCAAATGAGAAAACGTGGGGAATCAACGAACCTGATAAAGAATAATGGAAAAATCACAAAATCCCACCGACCCAGATGAGGAAATTGAAGAACTCGAACAGCCCAGATGAGAAATTGTGAAGAACCGACCACCCAAGTGAGTCCTTTAGCTTCTACAATCACAAAAAAGCACAAAATAGACGAGTAAAGTATGAAAAGAGAACCCTAGGCCCGTAAAATCCAAATCCCCAAAAAGAAATTCGTATAAAAAAACAACCCCAACTTCTGTTAGGATTAATTTATTTATCTTTTTCTATCTATCGTAATCTAACTCCCCAAAAATAAAATCAAAATTCTCAGTCACCAAAAATTTTAATAAAAATTTAAAAGTAATTATTATTCTCATTTGTTAAATAAGGTGGGTGTGTCAGAAATATGCATTCAAAACCTCATAAAGGTCAAACCCAAGAGAAAAACATTGAAACCAATCAAAAGTCCTTTTGACGAACTTGACAAAGTAACAACCTTTGATTGGAACCCATGGTGATTAGTGTAACATTAAACCCAAAGACTGTAACATTCGACGAAATCGAACAGTAAATTTTCATGTCCCATTGGGATTTCATGGATTTTTTGTGTCATTACCCACAAAGATTCGGAATTTGGGGAGGTACAGGAAACAACAAACAACAATGTTTTTTGACGTGGTTGCGCATGCTCCAAAAGATAATCAAAGAAAAGCCCAGGATTTCTTTACTGTATTTGTTTTTGTTTTGTTGTTTTGAATTGGATTCCTGTTGTGTTGGGTTTTGATTAAGGTTTGTTTTCGTAATTCTTAATGTTTCTTTTGATTCCTTAACGTTGATTGGGCGGATGAGGGGCTGATGTTATTTGACCGACCGGAGCTTTGCTTGATCGAGCTCTCATCCAATTCCCAGTCTCCACGAACATCTCGCTCCCACGCGCGCGGGTAAGGGCACACTCTTGCTCCCTGAGAACCATCCTGAATTCGAGCTAGCATGCACCCAGAAATATATCAAACAAGGAACAAGGAAGAAAATATGGATATTTTATTTGAATCCATGTAATCTCACTCTCCACCCAACTTAAATTTTAAATGTGAATTGTCATCTTTGCCTTAGGCCTCATTTGGTAGCTCGGACTGTACTGACTATTTCTGTCGGATAGGATAAATAGGCACCGGATAGTACTGACTAAATTAGTCGGGCGTTTGGTGCAGTATCGGACTAATGATCGTATTATTTATGGTGTGTTTGGTACTGAACCAGATAAGAAAAAGGAAGGAAAAAAAATCAAATCTTTTTTTTTTGTTTGATGAACTTTTCTCTCTCCCTTCCCCAGATTGCCGATCGTCTCCCCAGATTTCAGATCTCCTCCCCTCACTCCCTCCTCCTCCATCACTCCCTCCCCAGATGAAAAACAATTTCCCTATTAGTTTAAAAAAAATCTGTTAATAAAATGAAAAAAAAAGGAAAAAAAAATTGATAGAATAATCGACAAGGGAAGTCGTTTTGGTCTTCTCCGATTTCGTTTTCGAAACGGCAGTTGTTTTGGCTGCAGATTTCTCCTTCTTGCTCGACTCGGAGAGCTTGTACGAGGCCTTGATCTTGATCACCTTCCCTATCGCCGTCGAACTTTTTAGCTGCACACCGGAGTCTTCCTCCAGATGCAAAAGTTGAAGAACGTGACCAGAAATCTTGAATTCGAGCACCATAATTGAAAATCCATAAGCAAAAAGATGGAGAAGATGAAAACCCAGAAGCAAAAATTTGAAAACCCAGAAACACCATAATTGAAAACCTGGGTTTCGTCTGCCTAGCTACCTTTTCTTCCTTCTTGGGCTCCTCCATCGCCAGAGCCTCTGCTGGCAGTTGGGAAGAAGGGAGAGACAGAGCAGCAATACCTTGGTGGAGTTCGCGTTGGGCATGAGCAGAGAGGGTCGGAGAGAAGAGCATACGGGAGCGCGAACCCGACTAATTATACCAACCTATTGGAGAGGATAGCTAAGCGGGTGCGGAGTGTATTAAAATGGTGGGACCGGATTATTTTACCCGGTGGCTATTTCACCCGCAAAGCACCAAACAACTGAGTCCGTACTGTTAATACTATCCGATCCCTTATACGAGCTGCCAAACGAGGCCTTATTGTATAATTATCATCAAGTACAAAATAAAATTAACAATAAAACTAAAATTTATTAATAAACCCACACTAATAATTGAATTCTTACCATCACTCAATCTTTCTTTTACGTTCTATTCAAGCTAAAACCCTAAGACACTCACATAGACAAAACCAACCTATTTTTACACATGGACAAGGATTTTGAAGTTTTGGAACCTTCAACTAAGGTATGAATCGATTTATGTGAGTTTTTTTGTTTGATTTTAATTATTTTTGTTTAGGGTTTACACATTGATCTAAAAAAGGGCCTAGGCGGTGGTGAGCTGAAGCGTTTTCTTGCAAATTGATTGGAAAAATCAGATTGGCTCTAGGCGGGGCTAGGCGGGGCTAGGCAGAGCTAGGCGGGGCTAGGCAGAGCTAGGCGGTTTTTTTTTTTATGAAATTAAAAAATCCTATCTAAGTCTAAGTGGTTTAAAATTGTGAACTTGTTGTACATTTGTCATCCTACAATACTCCTCACTATGGTTATATGACATATATGCTTAATGTGTTTTTAAATTTTGAACTTGTTGGATACTCTTTTTGCATTTTATCATTTTTTTATTATCTTATCCAAGGATTTCATACAATTATAATTTTTTTGTAAGTGTCAATAGGCACTTATTTACAAGATATACAAGAAAATTACCTAAATTCGCCTAGCCGCCTAGGCGCTAGGCGCCAACCCGCCGCCAGACTAGCGCCTAACGTTTTTTAGAACCTTGGGTTTACAAGTGTATTGCTTGCAAAAAGTTCAATCACATTCACACATAAATCTACAGCTCGAATATAAAATCATCATTAGCATCAACTTTTCTTACGCCATCTTCTTTGCATTGCGGACATGTTTAATTTTTAACAAGGTGCTAGTACTACTTGCATTCAGTGCACCTGCATCACTGCCCGATTGCCCTGCACCCCTAGGACAATCCTTTCAGAAAGTAATCATCAGGCCACTCGCTAAATTTTCTCAAAGGCACCAGCAACTTTGGGATGCTCAACCGTGTTGGATTTCTAAGGTTTCATTCCATCAATCAAATAAACAATTCACATGAAGTGATTGTTGACTTCGTCTTCTTGATCAGGTCCAGTATGTGTACACTCATCCTCATATACTTCACACTGACTATTAATAGAAAAGTTTGACAAACCATGGACGGAATGAAGCATAGAATAGCATAGACGGGCATATGATCGAAACAAAGCGTATTCACTCTCTCCGATTTTATTTTTCTTGATAGCTGTACTGTTGGGGATAACTACTCCATTCATGATCCTCCATGCTACACTCTCAATCTTCGTATAACAGGTTTTCATTTAATCAATTTAGTTTTGTTTTGAATGGGTGTAAAGATAAATTTATATTTTGAATTGGGTTTGTAAGGGTAATTCAAGTAGTAAATGTGGGTTTAAAAAGATTTTGATAGTTTAATTATTTTTAATATGGGTGTAAAAAGTAAGTTAGGTATAGAAAGATGTTATATGAGTTCAAATAAAATTCTCAAGAAAATATTCGTTTTAAGTAAGTCAATCTCTGTTTTGAAAAGAAAGAAAAAGGGAGAAGAAAAGGAGAAGTCAATCTTTTATGCTCTCTGTAATTGTGGATATAATATTGAGAAAAAAACTGGATGGATTATGTACTCATAAGTCACAACTACTTCTACACATGCACCTTAACACGCCGAAGTAAAAAAACCAGTTTTTTGTTATATGAGTAATGTTACCCTTATCGTATATTTATGTATCTCTTTAATAGAAGTAGAGTCTATCTAGGTATCATTTCTATTAAAAAGATGGTACAACAAATATGTGGTTAGAGTAACGTTAATCACATGATGGCCCACCAATATATTAGAGATTTTCCCATGTAATTAGACAACATTAATCTCCAACTTTATGAAACCACTAATTAAGCCACAAAAGACAGAACAACAACACAGGAAGGGCAAACCCCAGGAAAAGCTTTGGACCAAAATTAACATTAGCTCCAAGATTTAAAATAAAAAAGCAAACAAAGTTGGAAAGGCCGGCCGGTAGATAGATCAACACAATCATGTCACCAAACCAACACAAAATATCCTTAATGCTGTTTTCATTTGTTTTGAAAGAGTTACGGTGTTCATTGATGCAGAAATTCATAAAGAAGGTAGAGTGCAATGTGGTCTCATTAAAATCTTGGCAGTACTTTTTAGTGATATTGTTGCAGTAAAGAATTAAACGCAAGAATTCGGGTATGGCAGTATTTATGTTAGGAGTTTCAAAGTGTCAAAGATTGCAAAGAAAAATAAGGAAAATTGATGCAACAAAGAACGAACAACAAAATACTTGCGTAATGTGGTTCACCAAAAATTGGGCCAAATCCACGGGCGTTGACTGCAATTCTCTCAAATAATCACTCTCCTCTCAGCGGGAATCTCAGTAAAGATTCTCAGTGCAAAATGTTGAGCTGGAAATTATTGTGCATCGAAGCTCGTTTTAGATCATAACAAGTCAGTAACAGATAATATTGGAGAGCTGTCTTGACCTAATTATAGGCTCATTTTCAAAACCCACGTTAAACATGAGGACTTAATTTGTTTCTAGAGGCCGTGACGTTCTTTAGTTGAAAATCTTTTGAGCAACCACTGGAAAATGTCATGAAAGTTGAACGTTGAACGTTGATTGGCTCGTGTACTTTTACCTAATATATTACTGTAAATCTTCTATGATATATTAATATGCACACTCAAAGCACTAATCTTGAGAAGCCAATGAAACGAAGTAAAAGATGAATAACGAATGGCAGCAGCAAGCAAAGATCTTCGGCTCTCTCTACACGCCTTGTGCACTCCTATATGGAGTAGGGTTTTGTGCTAGAATTGTGTATGAAATTGGAACCTAAGCCTTATATTTACAAGTGAGAGTATTAGGTTTTTTGCCCATAAAAAAAGCCCACCACTACATATCTTTAGCACATCGAGAATCCACAACTTGATAGAATGGCTAAATAGAATGGCTAAATAGCCAAAATGGTTCTTGAGATTTGCATAACTCATCACTTTGGTCCCTAACATTTCAAATCGATAAAAGTGGTCCCTGAGATTGTCCACCATCCATCATTTTGGTCCTTCCGTTAAAAAATCCATTAAGTGTCCTGGAGCTCTTGGCCGAAAGTTTGGACAATTTTCAAAGCTTTGTAACTCAATCGTTTCTTAACCAAATTCAACCCATAGTATATCAAAATAAAGATAGGAAAGTGTAGAATAAGATTATACCTATTTGGAAGCCCAATGGCAGCCGGAGATAGTCAGAAAATAGTCTCAAAGTTGACTGGTCCAAAGGAAAACTGGAAAACTCGCCGGAAATTGGGTAAACTTTAAACGTTCATAACTTCTTCAATACTAAACAAAATCAAGTGATTCAAAAACAAAAATCATACTTATCGATGAGACGAAGAGAATGGTACCTTTTTTGACGGCTAAATCACCGTGGTTTGTCCGGAAAAAGGCTCGAAAGTGGCTGTCTTGGTCTCGAGTTAGCCACTTTCGAGCCGTTTTTTGGATAAATTACTGCGATTTAGCCATCTAAAAAGGTACCATTCTCTTCATCTCATCGAGAAGTATGATTTTAGTTTTTGAATCACTTGATTTCATTGATTATTGAAGAAGTTATTAACGTTTAAAGTTTACCCAGTTTCCGGCGAGTTTTCCAGTTTTCCCTCACACCAGTCAACTTTGAGGTTATTTTCCGGCCATCTCCGGCATCCATTGGGCCTCCAAATAAGTATAATCTTATTCTACACTTTCCTATCTGCATTTTGATATATTATGGGTCGAATTTGGTTAAGAAACGATTGAGTTACGAAGCTTTGAAAATTGCCCAAACTTCCGGCCAAAAGTTCCGGGACACTTAACGGAGTTTTTAACGGAATGACCAAAATGATGGATGGTGGACAATCTCAGGGACCACTTTTATCGATTTGAAATGTTAGGGACCAAAGTGATGAGTTATGCAAATCTCAGGGACTATTTTGGCTATTTAGCCTATTACAATTATATACCTGATTAAACTAATGCAGAAATCTACGCTTGGTGAAGTTGAAGTGTTCATCGTTTCAGGCCTAGTCGCGTACCCAACACATATTTGATCACCTTTGCCTTCATTAAAAAATTTCAATATTTTCATTGCAGTCCTGCATTTTTTAGCAACCCTTATTACAGTTATTAACGAATCCTATTAGCATTATGAGCGTACGTATCATCGATTGACTTTCGTTCAACGCTTAATTAAAAGCATGTAGTCCAATATTAATAACTTTTGTATTAGTTCTTCAATCTGAACAACACATACGTCTTCGAGATCACAAAGCTTAACCATATTCTTGTAATTTTCAGAATCAAGAGTAGAAAATTGATGCAACCATAAATTGGATATAGACATATAGTGAAGTAAGACTACAAAGAACATAACCTTTTTTTGTTTTTTGTTCAATGGGTGATTACTACATAAAACAAAGTCCAAAAGGACGTCGTATATCGATCCTAGGCAGGTTTTAATAAGGACTAGCATACAGTCATGACACCACTTTGACAAACAGAGTTGATGGATTCCACTACAACATTTACCAACAAATACAGATATTCAAACTTCAAAGAAAACAGAACATTATCTTCTTCCACTTCAAGTAATATATACATAGGTTTGGTCTGTACTGGACAAAGCTGCCCATATACCAAAACGTTGATATCAAAATATCATTTTTCTGGTCAATTGATAAAATAATAAATCTGGTATGTAAAATATCTTAGGGTCTTAAACGTATTGTTGTTATTTTATTGCTGCTGCCTCCAATAAGAGTTTTCCATTTATCATAACAGACAAGAAAAGAAAGCGATAAGGCAAGAAAGCGAAGTGATATTTATCTCAAAACAGAAAGGGATACAAATCAAAATTAATCTCATGATAATTGTAATAATAATTCCTCTTTTACTTTCCTTTTTTTCGGTTACAAAATTAATATCTACCTTTAACTACAAACAATCCAATTAACGACTCGTTCCATTAATTTTTCTCCTGCTTTGATGCTTTGCAGTGTTAATTAACAAGAACAAGAAAGATCAAAATTTAAAAAAAAAAAAAATTAAACTATATATAGGACTAAAGTGCAAATATCTTTCTGTGATGTGTGGTTTTCTCTTGTTGTAGATGTGCATCTTCGAAGACATTAGTGTTGCGAGAGGCCGCGCCACGCCTACTAGTGTTAGTATTACTACTCTTAGGAGTGCTGCAACGATAAGGGTCACGCCTATAAGATTTTAGCATTTGCTTGGTAGAAGCCTCTAATTCTCTCCTGTCATCAATAACAATCTGCCTGTTCCTGCACTCTATACTGCAAAAACCTAGATCACCTCTGCATTCAAATATTAGAGTCGCAAACTGTATCAGTAATTGATATCATAACCTTTATAAATATAGTAAAATTATCTTATGCCGGTAACAATATTATATGACCAGCAACTAAGGGTGTGCATAACATAATTTAAATATTAGAGTTTTTATTTATTTAAAGAATAATAATTTACGAAAAATAATTTCTACACCCCATTCTTCTCCCTATTTATTTTTTATTTTTGGATCGAATTAAGGGAGAGAAACAAATAAGAGAGTGCAGAAGGAGAAAAATGATAAGTAGAAGTCTTTTCTTACAATTTGATTGTTATTATGTCAGTTACCTGTACATGTAGACCTCTTCATCAAGGCTTAGTCCCTTGTTGCATAAATGACATGTTTTAAGAAAGCAAGAGAATTTCTCAAGGGAGCTGCAGGTTGTGGATTGGCTCAGTCTTAAAGCAGATTTCTCAATGATATTTGACTTATTTCTTTGTGAGATCTGTACAAGGATTCCCAACCCAACAGCCACTGAGCTGGTATGGCTGGTTTTATCACTGATGCCCAGCTTATGGGCAGCTGGCTCAATCAAGTTGCAGGGTCTCTTGAACTTGGAAACCATTGTTTGTGGGGGGAAATTAGAGAAGAGAAGAAGAAGAAGGAAAACTGAAGAGGGCTGTGAAGTTTATAAGGTTGAGATATTAGATATTAGATATTTATAAATGCACCATACAGCTGATACAAGACTTCTGTCCACACAGAAGATATATATATATATATATTCATATATAACCAAAAAAATATACAGACACATGTAGCTGTTTTGCTTTTGTTAATGGGATTATGCTGCTATCTCATGAGCCACGTGCTGCACTTTTGCTTGCTCTATGATCTTATCTTTTATCGCGTCTGCATTGCTCTGTAGGGTTTAAAACAATAGTTAAAGTTAAGAAATGGGGTCTTTTAGTTTTGGAGTTGAAATATTGCATTTCACATCTTTTGGTTGGTTTGTTTGTTTGTTTGACCCTACAAGAAAACGAGGGAACTTTTTGTTTGGTGCTGTTGAAATTTTTTAGTAGAATCCTTCTATATTGTTCCACATTGGTCACCACCAAAAGGTTCATTCCCTTTATAAGGCTTTGTTCTTATTAGAAAGTGATTGGAGTGATGGACTCTGGAGAATAAAATTAGGCTCAACATTAAAATTGGGCTTTGAGGTGTACTAATTAATTGATAAAGATGGGCCTTAAGGCTCAGTCTCTAATAATTAAATTCTTTAATTAATTATTTTTAATTAATTTTGAATTTAATTAATTAATTTTTTTATATCAACAGACTCATATTTTCAAATGAAATCTGAAGTGATGAAAGTACGCTAGAGAGCAAAGCACCCCTTTGAGAAATGAAGTCTGAAGTGATGAAAGTATACCAGAGAGCAAAGCACCCCTCTGAGAAGACGTCTCCCAACAAACGCATCTCATTCTCATACCTATTGCGAACAAGCATAAACCTATTATATAGACATCCATCTACATGGCATTTAGAACACAGAAAAATAAAATTCTTCTTCTACAATCCCAAACATTCTTACTAAGAGAACCACAAAGAAATTCTCCAGAAGTCAAGTTTTTTGGTGCTGGAATTCTGACTTTCCTGGTGAAGCAGACGTCTGTAGAACTATAAGCACTAAGTATGGACGAAATTTCTATTTCAAGAACATTGCGGTACGTAAGCCTTGATCTTCAAGTTTGTATGTTTAATATTATTTTGTTTTGTTCATACTCTGTTAAATTATTTATTCGCATATATAAATTTATCACATATTGTTTATATATCTCCAACAGGTGCAACATGAGAAAAGCGTGATAATTGTGAAATAAAATGTGTGGATGAGTGCCCTTTTTAACAAATTGTTTTCCCTTTCCTTGTCCCCCGTATTATGAAGTAGACAATTCCACTCAAGAAATTTAAAAATAAAATAATAATTATAGTTTGTTTGGAAGAGTGATGTTAGAGAGACTATTTTTTTTACTATATTTAGTAAATTATATATATGTCGGTGATGATTGTCTATCCGAATTATCAAAAGTTCTCATTTCATTACATAATAATCATTTAGTGGTTAGTACTACGATTTAATGATAGTTTTATTTACTTGTAAATGAAAGGTCTTAAATTCCAATCTTATGAATTGCTAGTTCGGATTTAAGAAGAAACACCTTATTGGTGTAAATATATCGATAAAAAATATATTATAATATTGGTATATAAGAAGAAACAGAAATTGTTAACAGAGAGAAAAATAAAAAGTATCAACAATAAGGAAAGGAAAGCCTATTTATTTTTTTGCTAGCTAGGAGTATATATATTTATGCTGCAGTTAAGAGTTTGTTTGTACTGCTTCTGTTTCTTCGTGGCTGTGACCATCTTGGCAGAATGGCAGGTATATTTGCTCCCTTCCTTTCTTCTATATGTTGGCCTTTGCGACTCGACAGATGTGCACTGAAAATGGCAAGTCCTGGATACACTCATGTAGTGAGGTTTTATCCAAAAATAAAAATAAAAAATTTCGATATATTTTGAGTGTGTTGCGATCACTTCTTTAGGAGTGGTTCAAACTTGAAACCCGAGAAGTATCAGTAGGCTAGTTAAGAACTTATTGGTAATGCTCCTAATATACCTAATTAACTTTTAATTAGTTACTTTGTGTGCTTTAACGGTATCCAAAAGGACCGCCTAGCACCACCGCCAATTACTTTTGTGGAACACGGCAACTACGAGTTCGAAAGAGGGCTAGAAAATGAAAGGACCACCTAGCACCACTGTCTAGACACCGCTTAGGCCGCCTGGGAGCGTCTAGGAGCGTCTAGGAGGGCACTTAACACCTCCCTGCTTTTCTCCACCAATTGGCACCTAATTAGAACGGGACCTCATCGACCAACGCCTAGGCAGCCACCTAAGCCGATTTTTAGAACAATGGTATTACTTGAGACCTAATTTATAAAAAGTGATAGAGATAGATTGTGTGGCTGAGATTAAGCCACTTGTATGAAGATTAGAGAGTCAGTTAGTTCGTTAGTTAGGTTGTTAGAAGTGTATAAATACTATTGAATGGACTTGCTTAATTGCTAAGAAAATAATACACTAAAGTTTTCCATTCTCTACTTCTCTCTCTAAAACTCTCATGCTCTCTCTCTCTCTCTCTCTCTCTCTCTCTCTCTCTCTCTCTCTCTCTCTCTCTCTCCATTTTATGAAGATTAACATGGTATCAATCGCCATGAAAGCTCACGCTTGATCTCGATCCGAGTCTTTTGTCGCTCTGATTCTTCGATCGATCTTCGTCTTCGTTGATTTTCTTGCTTCTTGTTCGTGGTTCGTGATTGCATTCACTTCGTCTACTCTCCTAAGGCTCTGCAACTGCGATCTCAGTTGCAACTTTGTCTTCTACAATTTGTGCACTCCAGGTGTTTGGTGCTTGTTCTCGGAGACTTTCTGTCAAATTACTAAGGTTCTAAAAAACGCTAGGTGCTAGTCGGGCGGTGGGCTAGTGCCCAGAGCCTAGGCGGATTTAGGTAAATTTCTTGTATATTTTGTAAATAAATGCATATTGACATTTACAAAAAAATATTCTTGTATATTTTGGAATAAATATATTATATACCATATAAATTAGTTAAATTTATTTTATAGTAGATGATTAAATATTGAGGAATACGTTATTTAAAAAAAATTATACATATCTAAACATAAGAGTATAATATAAGTTGATCTTATTCTGATCATAAAAAGAAAAATAATAAAATAATATACTGGAAGAGTGTAATATGGTGTTGTTTTAAAAAAGAACAAATAATAAAATAGTATCTAAATATTTTATATAATTTATTTATTAGGGGGTGGGTAATTATTGTTTACCCCTTTATTTTGTGATAAGGCAGAGGTTGGTGGACTTCACCACGTCAAACTAATTAAGCATCTTTTCAGAGTAAGATTTTTCCACTTTCCCAAGTTTCCCTGTTGCCTGTTCTATCTCTCCGCTTCATCTTTTCAGACTTTTCTCTTTTACCTCGTCTTCTCCGTTTCTATCCTTCCATTTTCTTCTTTCCTGAAAACCCACAAATCAAACATTGAAAATATCTCCCTCTATCCCTCCAAATTAAAACAACTCCTTCAATCCCTTTATCTCTCCACAGCACATCTCCCTCTATCTACCACCGCACTTCTCCATTTTCATGCACAAAAGTCTTGGGTTTGCAATACTGGTCAAATCTGAGATGCAGCACGACGAGAGACATCTAGATGTTCTGGGTTTGTAGTTTGCACAGACACAGAGCGGAGAGACGAGGAACCGCTTACCATGCCGCCTAGCACCGCCTAACACCGCCTAGTCGGCAGCCTAAACCCTCTCCGTTTTATTGAACGTTTTGTTCAAAATCGCCACGGAAGCCCACCGTCCACCGCCTAGGCGACCACCTAGGCCGATTTTTAGAACATTGCAAATTACATAAGTCTTTCACTCGTAATACAACAACAATGGTAACTGTTTCTCAATTATAACTCCTTCAATCACCAATAACTGTATTGGTTTCATCGATTTCCACATCTGTGAATGTTAAACTAGATGATTCGAACTATCTAAATTGGCATTTTCAAATGAAATTATTGCTTGAAAGTAATGGAATCCTAGGGTTTGTTGATGGCTCACATCCATGTCCTGCTCGATTTACCTCTCAGTCTGGAGAATTAGTTAATGATGAGTATTTAGTTTGGATGATGCATGATAAAGCCCTGATGCAATTACTCACTGCTTCTTTAAGTCCTGTGGCAATGTCATGTGCTATTGGGAGTACCCGTTCTAGGGATATTTGGATTCGATTACAAGAACAATTCTCAATTTTCTCTAAGACAAGCATTTTTTCAGATGAAATCGAATCTGCAAACAATAAAAAAAGGCTCAGATTCTATTACACAATACTTGCAGAAGATAAAGGAAACTAGGGATTATCTTTATGCTGCTGGGGTTTACTTTTTTGATGAAGACATTGTTATACTTGCATTAAATGGTTTACCAATAGAGTACAATACATTTCAGATTGTGATAAGGGGGCGTGAAAGTGTCATTGCTTTGAAGGAATTTCGGACACAATTGCTTGTTGAAGAAGTCATTCTTGAGTCCATTGTTAATGCACCGTTTATGACAAATATGATTGCCAATACTCCAACTCAAAGAGGGTCTAATCAATCCAATTTTGTCTCTAGTGGATTCAAGCAGCTTAATGCCAATAAGAACAAGGGCAAGGGTAGATTTAATCAACATCCAAGAAGTTTTTTCACCTAGACAGTACATGCCTACTCAAACACATGTCATTTAAACTCCAAGTCCTGGTATACTTGGTCAATTTCCAAATACACAACAGCTTATTCCTTCCGAGAAAAGCCAAGATGTCAAATTTGTGGCAAATTCAATCATAATACCTGGTTTTGTTTCTACAATGAGAAGGGTCCCAATTATATTGGTGCTGGAGCTAATTCGACTTACTCTTCGATGTTTTCATATTCACAACAAGGGTATCAATACTCTCTGATTAATGCCTATCCCCAACAAATGGCTCAATCACAGTTTATTGGACAACAGTCTCAATCACAGGTTTCATTACATGCCTACCATAATATGGTATCACCACCAACTTCTTCCCATGCTTTTTCATCTACTCCACAAGTGTGGATCACAGATTCAAGCGCAACAAATCATATGACAGCAGATCTCTCAAACTTATCTCTGGCTTCTCCTTATCCCACCAATGAAGTCATTCAGACTGCAAATGGTGAAGGTTTGCATGTATCACACATTGGTAACACTATTATCAAGCCTTATATGCATCCTATCAAACTGAATTTTGTATTATATGTGCCTCAATGATCACATAACCTTTTATCAGTGCATAGAATTTGCTTGGACAATAATTGTTAGCTTATATTTGATGCCTTCTGTTTTTGGATCTAGGACAAAGCCACATGGAGAATACTCTACAAAGAACTGTACATTAATGGACTTTACCCAATCTCTTCCCTTGCCAATGCTTGTCTTGCAGCTTCTCAAGGCATGGTTTCCAATAAAGCCCTTCTTGGTCAACTTGTTAACTCCATTACCTGGCACAATAGACTAAGACATCCTTCTGTTGTGTCTCTCATGCTGCATAAATCCAATATCACTTTTACTAAAAACTCTAGTTATGTAATGTGTCAAAGTTGTCTAGAGGGTAAATTCTGTAAACTTCCATTTTCACCAAGTGTCAATAAATCTGTAATTCCTTTTGAATTGTTGCATAGTGATCTTTGGGGTCCTGCACCTTGTGTATATGTGGATGGATATAGGTATTATGTTACCTTTATTGATGAATGTACCAAGTTTTCTTGGATCTTCATTTTAATCAATAAATCAAATCTTTGTGCCACTTTTATTGGTTTCTATGCTTATGTTCTCACTCAATTTTCTGCAAAAATAAGAATATTGCAAAGTGATGGTGGTGGTGAGTACATAAGTAAATCCCTTTAGTCATTTCTTCTATAAAAAGGCATCTTACATAAAAAATCATGCCCTTACACTCCAGAACAAAATGGCATGGTTGAACGAAAACATAGACATGTCATTGAAACTGCAATTACACTACTTCAAATAGCCCAAATGCCTCCGAAGTTTTGGTCTTTTGCATGTCAAACAGCCATTTCCCTTATTAATAGGATGCCTACTCCCATTTTATCCAATAAATCTCCATTTGAAGCCATGTATGGTGCAGTTCTAGTGATTCAACATTTAAGAACTTTTGGATGTGCCTGTTATCCCCTTCTCAGACCATATAACACTACCAAACTTCAACCCAAGACAACAAAATCTATATTTTTGGGTTATGCATCCATATATAAAGGGTTCATTTGTTATGCAGTCTCTCAGCACAGGTTCTTTATTTCTAGGCATGTTGTGTTCAGTGAACATGAATTTCCTTACAAAGATTTATTAGCACATACCAATCCCAAATCATCATGTTCTGTGCATATTGATGTTCAACCATCTCATCCTATAGTTACATCACATAATGTAGTCTCTATCCTACCCCAAGACACTAATACAAATTCAATATCTTCTTCACTGTCTCATCCTTCAAGTCATACTCAAACATCACTCCACTCATCATCTGTTACACTGTCTCCTCATATATCTCCATCCCCATCACTATCCTTAGATACACAGCAGCCTTCTCAGTCAATTATTGGTGCAGTTTCTGACAATCATATCTTTGTTGTACTTGACCATAGTCCTGATACACTTCAAGTGGTTCATTCCATACCCACACTCAATCTTCATCCTATGCAAACTCGAAGTAAGAGTGGTATTAGTAAGAAAAAGGTATTTTTGTCTACACTTGCTATTATAAAGATATTGATCTGTCTCTTTGTGAACCCTCAACATACAAATCAGCTCTTAAGAGTTCAATTTGGTTTCAAGCCATGCAGGGGGAAATTAGTGCTCTACATGGTCAAGGTACATGGAGTTTGGTTCCATTACCAGTCAATAAAAACCTAGTGGGGTGCAAATGGGTTTTCAGAATAAAGAGACATTCAGATGGGTCAATAGCAAGGCATAAAGCCAAATTGGTTGCTAAAGGATTCAGTCAATAACCTTGTTTATACCATATTTAGGGCCTCATATTTAGACCTCGTATAAATACTCAGAGGACTTAAATGTAATTATGTAATAAAGGAAGGGGCAAATATGTAATTAGGGGAGGAGCCCTAATTCTATAAAAGGGCCTCCTCACCCTCACAAACCCTAAGCCTCCTCACATCCCCTAAGCTCTAAGCTCTCTCTCCCTCTTCAACAGAGAAATATAATACAATCAGTGTGGACGTAGCCCAAACCTTGGGGTGAACCACGATAACTCTTGTGTCATTTACATTTTATGCATGTTGATGCACAAAATCAGCGAGGATTTTGGTACACCAGAAAGTGTCAGGTTTGTGACCTTCGCTTGGTTACTTCGATCACTAGTGAAGATAAGTACGTAAATTAATAGGGACAGGGAAGCAAACACAAGATGTACGTGGTTCACCCAGATCGGCTACGTCCACGGAGTAGAGGAGTTCTCATTAATTGTGAAGGGTTTACACAAATACATAGGTTCAAGCTCTCATTTTGTGAGTTCTAGTGAATAGTTTAGTACAAAATGACATTAGAGATTATTGTGGGAGAATGATCCCTATTTATAGAAGAAAGTTTCTAGTTTTGTTCTAACATTGACACGTGTCGTGTTGTGATTGGCTTCTGATGTTGACACGTGTCGCGCTGTGATTGGCTTCTGATGTCGACATGTGTCGCATTGTGATTGGCCTCCTAGTTGAAGGGAAGCTCTTCTGGGTCCTTGACGGTATAACGTTGACCGGTGCTCAGTAGTTTTGGGATTGGTCAAGTATGGTACAAATAGTGCTCCCCTAAGTTCCCGAGTGAGGGAAGCTCCTCGGTTGGGGACTTGCAAGATCCAAGCCATTGAGTAATCACGAAACTTCTAAGTACTGAAGTGTGGTATCATTTTCACGTGCCTTATCTGTCTCATATGTAGATGTGGCATCTTCTCTGGAAGTACTTTTCCTCCATCCATGGGTGGTATCTTTAACTGATAAAGATGCACAAGGTAATGTATCAATTTCACTTGAAGCTTACTTGTAGTTTCGGGCTTGATCAAGTGCGATACAAACCCTATAGTAGGAGTCCCCCAAGTCGCCGAGCTAGGAGATCTGCCGAAAGAGGTGACAGACAAGGCAAGCAGTCAAACTTCCAAGCAAGCAACCCAGGATCGGAGGTTCGACTTCGGCTTCCGGTTGATTGTTCTCTTTCTCCTTGTCTCTCATTCAGCTGCCAGGATAAGGAGAAGCAAATGGAGAAGAGATGATATGAGATACTTTTGCTTTTGAAGAAGTAACTTTCCACAGGCTTATTCTTGAACTGTGCTGGAGGGTTTTCTGGTTCCCTTCAGAGTATAAGGCCGACTTAAGAATTTGAGGGTCAAAACAAGTCCATCAAATCTAGAGTACGTTCGACCTTGATGATATGGGATACTTTTGCTGTTGACGGAATAATGAATGTGGTATGGAAAGGTGTCGTGCTGTAGTGATCTGTTTCAGCTCACCGTTGAACCTTCTGCTTCAATCTTTTGCATGGCAGAAGTGGTGTGCAACCTTTGCATTTAAATGGTCCTTCAGAACATTCCTTCATAGTGACTCATCCACGCTTGGCAGCTTCAGTGTAAAGAGCCAATATCTGATCAACTGTCATGAGGTATGTGCCGGTGGAATTCATGACCTTGACAGCAGTTGAGGATGAGTTCTCGAAAGCAATGCTAAGTAAGCAACCAGGCAAAGGTCTTAGGCAGTCAGTTCCAGATTGGAGGTTTGATTTCAGGTTCCGACTTACTGCTCTCTTTCTCTTTGTCCTGCAGGTGTGGACAAGGATGAAGACAAGGACAGGGAGAAAGCCTGATATGGGATACTCTTGCTTTCAACCCTGATGATATGAGATACTCTTGTTCTTGGTGCGGCTTATTTGCTGAGGTATTATCGGGGGGAAATAAAGCTGAGTATTTCGAGAGGTTATGTTGAGGGTGCCTTCTCGAATGCGAGAAAGGGTTGAGCATTTTTGCAGGTTTGCCTGTTCGTTGAGGAGGGAGGTCGATGTATATAGGGATTTCCCAATAACAAGTAGTAATGCTATTCCTTTACCCTTCTTGGTCACAGCAATGTAGTGGGAGCTGCCAGCTTCACGTGTTTTAACTTTGTCAGAGCACTTTGAAAAAGTGGTATGTGGTATCTGGAAAGCTGATGTTACGTGTGAAGATTACAGACAAGCTTTATCTAAGGAAATCTGGCTCTCGAAGTTCTGAGAGCTGTGCCTCTTCGGTTTTCGAACAAGCAATCCCGTCGAGGATCTGGCTCTCGAGATTCGGAAAGCGGTGCTGCTTCGGTTTTTGAGAAAGTAATTATGTTGGGAGTCTTTTCTCGAATGTGAGTAAAGGTTGGACGTTCTTGCCAGCCTGTCTTGCCGCAGAACACGGAGGTCGACACACATAGGGACTTTCCAGTTGTCAAGCAGTGGTGCTGTTCCTTTACCCTTGTGGGTAATAGTAGGGTAGCTGGAACTTCGAAATTCTCGTGCCTAAACTTTGTCAGAGATATTTGGCAAAGTTATATGTGGTACCCGAGGAGTTGATGGTGCGTGTGGAGAGTGGTGATTGAACAGTAAGATTCACGTGCTTTCTACTTCACCAGAAATTTTCGACAGATTGCCCGTAATTTCCGCAAAGCTGAATGTGCATGTGACAGGTGCTGATGAGGCTGAAAAAGCAGGTGCTTCTTCGATTTCTGAGATCGGCCCTCGTGGTCTCTGAGCAGCCCAGCTTTTGAGAAATGAAGCGCCTCTTCGATTTTTGAGATCAGCCATCGTGGTCTCTGAGCAGCCCAGCTTTTGAGAAAGCAAACGCCTCTTCGATTTCTGAAGCTCCGTCGAGGGCAGATTTTTATAGAGGCTGGCATTAAGTTCCACAGCACACCTGAATCTCCACCAGTAGAAGCTCCATTCTTGTACTTCTAAGATCTTGATTTGTCTGACCTCTTCTCTCTTCAACACCTTTGAAAATGTTTGGCCCTTCCGACCGTCGTTTTGACTTGAACCTTGGAGAAGAGGCAGCCACGCCTTCTCCAGACAACATATGGCGCCCATCCTTCATATCCTCTACTGGTCCTTTTACCGTTGGGGATTCTGTGGTGAAGAATGATATGACTGCTGCGGTGGTGGCCAGGAACCTTCTCACTCCCAGAGATAACAGACTACTTTCCAAACGGTCTGATGAGTTGGCTGTTAAGGATTCTCTGGCTCTTAGTGTTCAATGTGCAGCTTCTGTGTCTAATATGGCCCAACGCCTATTTGCTAGAACCCGCCAAGTTGAATCATTGGCTGCTGAAGTGATAAGTCTCAAACAGGAGATTAGAGGGCTCAAAGATGAGAATAAACAGTTGCACAGGCTCGCGCATGACTATGCTACAAACATGAAGAGGAAACTTGACCAGATGCAGGAATCTGATGGTCAGGTTTTACTTGATCATAAAAGGTTTGTGGGTTTGTTCCAAAGGCATTTATTGCCTTCGTCTTCTGGGGCTGTACCGCATAATGAAGCTCCAAATGATCAACCTCCAATGCCTCCTCCTTCTGGGGTTCTGTCCAGTACTGAGGCTTCAGATAACCACCCTCCGGTGCTTTCTCTTTCTGGGGCTCTACCGACTGCTGAGACTTCCCCTAAGCAACCTTTGTGAAGGCTCCCTTTTGTTTGTTTATTTTGATTCATGTATATGTACATATTTGTGTCTTATCGAAAATATTAATAAATAAGCTTTGCTTCATTTCAACATATTGTGTTAAATACACCAAAGCCTTCTTTAGAAAGTTCTTTGAATTTTTTCTTTTGTTGAAACTTGTATTGTTGAAGCTTTGTGAGTGAAGCATGTAGTTTGAGGTAGTGTTCCCTTAATTTCCCGAGTGAGGAAAACTTCTCGGTTGGAGACTTGAAAAATCCAAGTCACTGAGTGGTTGTGAGACTGCCGAGTATCAAGGTGCAGTAGCATATGGTGGGAGTCCCCCAAATCTGCAGGCGAAGAGAGTTGCCGAATGAGGTGTCTCGCTTGTTACTAATTTGCAAAGTAACGAATCCTTGTTTCGATGTCACACGTTCGTATATGCCTTATCTAAAAATATTTCCAACTTTTGTGTGTTTGATGCTGCATGCTATTGACTAGACAAGATCAAGTGCAATTAGTAGCTTTTCTCTCTTTTTCATCTTTTCTTTGGTGGAATTGCTTTTCGTTTCCACTAATCAGCCTGAGTGGATGCAATATAACACCATTATCTATAGCTCAGATGGAAAAGTCGTCTTCATGAAAGTTGTTCCTTATCTTGTGAACTACAACATATCCAAATTTGAGATTCATCGGAGTAGTAAAACTCCAGAAATTCAGGTATGATGAGTAACTGTTCATCAATTTTCTGTTAACCCGTCAGACTTGTTGTGAGCTTCTAAACTCCATTTTTTCGTGTTCAGCTCAACATACTTTCTTCATCGAAGTTGTTCCTCACCTTGTCAGCTACAACATATCCAAATTTGAGATCCATCGGAGCAGTACAAATCCAGAAATTCAGGTATGATGAGTGACTGTTCATCATTTTTCTGTCAACCTGTCAGACTTGTTGTGAGCTTCGAAACTCCATTTTCTCTTCTTCAGATCAACATACTTTCTTCATCGAAGTTGTTCCTTATCATCTATTTCATGACATATCAAAAATTCAGAATCAAATAACGGTTAAATATTTCCAGATCTTCGAAACATCACAGCAGTCTTTAAATTTGCGGGAATCCGACTGTCGTGTTTGGAGCCTCAACACTTTAATTTCCGTCGCTCAAACAGAAACGATTCCTTCTTGAAAGTTGTTCATCTGCTCAAGAAATATAGGTTGTCCAAAATTCAGCTCCACTGGAGAAGAGCAAAGGTTGCAGAAATTTGATAGATGAAAGGAGGCGGAAGAGGAAGAGAGGGAAAGAGGTTGCTTGGGTTGGATTTCTAGTTAAACTTGGGATTTTGGCTTGTTGTTTGATTTATTATAATATGTTTGGAAACATATACATAATTGCTTGTTTGGTTATGACAGGGATGTTGTGGGTTTAGAACAAAACAAATGTTTGTGTTGACCCGTGTTTTTGTACAGGTTCAAGGGAATCTTGGTTGTGTGAACAAAATTTGTTTATTTGTCACAAGGTTTTGTGTTTGGGAAATAGTTTAATAGGTAAGGTTTATTGACTATAGATTTTTGCTTGGGTATATAGCGTGACTAGTTGAAGCTATTTTTAGGATACAAAACTTGAATTAGCTTCGCACTATCTTGATGAAGAGTGTGCAAAGCTTTTATATGTTTTGGTGTTGAAATTTTGTATTGTAGATGAAGCATTGGGGTTGAAGCTTGATAGGTGAAGCTTTGGTGTTGAAGCTTTATAGGTGAAGCTTTGTGTTTGAAGCTTTATAGGTGAAGCTTTGGAGTTGAAGCTTGATAGGTGAAGCTTTATAGGTGAAGCTTTGGTGTTGAAGCTTTATAGGTGAAGCTTTGGTGTTGAAGCTTTATAGGTGAAGCTTTGGGGTTGAAGTTTTATAGGTGAAGCTTTGGTGTTGAAGCTTTATAGGTGAAGCTTTGGTGTTGAAGCTTTATAGGTGAAGCTTTTGTTGGCACCATAAATTGATTTTGCTTCACACTATCTTGATGAAGATAGTGCGAAGCTTTTGAGATTGATATTTGTCCTCCATTGATGAAGCTTTTGTTGGCACCATAAATTGATTTTGCTTCACACTATCTTGATGAAGATAGTGCGAAGCGTTTGAGATTGATAGTTGTCCTCCATTGATGAAGCTTTTGTTGGCACCATAAATTGATTTTGCTTCACACTATCTTGATGAAGATAGTGCGAAGCTTTTGAGATTGATATTTGTCCTCCATTGATGAAGCTTTTGTTGGCACCATAAATTGATTTTGCTTCACACTATCTTGATGAAGATAGTGCGAAGCTTTTGAGATTGATATGTGTCCTCCATTGATGAAGCTTTTGTTGGCACCATAAATTGATTTTGCTTCACACTATCTTGATGAAGATAGTGCGAAGCTTTTGAGATTGATATGTGTCCTCCATTGATAAAGCTTTTGTTGGCCCCTTAAATTGATTTTGCTTCACACTATCTTGATGAAGATAGTGCGAAGCTTTTGAGATTGATATTTGTCCTCCATTGATAAAACTACTGTGTTCCCCCTTCGGATTTTTTTTTTTTTGAAGGGGGGAACTGAAACATTTGAAATTTGAAACTCCATAGTGTTAGAAGTTTGAAGATTTTCCATGTGGGGCTTTCTCACGGTTTGAATTTTAATTTTGAATATCAATAGCCATGTTTAACTATATATAAGAAGGATAAGTTTCCATTCTTTACCTTACCTTCATTTGCTCATCTTGTAGTGATTTTTGAAGACATAGTGCTCTTTACTTGAGAGGGATTCTGACATTGCTTTGCTGCACCATCTTCAGGTTGGTAGTCTTCTCCACTAGATCAGATGTTTTCATTCTTGTTGAATTGTTTGAGTGTTCATGTATTTTGTTAAGAACATAAGGAACTGGTTGAGCTTTTTTGCATGCCCTATGAGCTTCCTTATGTTTTGATCCTTCATGTAGTGATAGAGTTTGTTTCTGTTTGTTGTAGATGTCGGAGTCTGGAAGTCTTAGTGATGAGGGCTCCCCTAGCTCTAGCTCTAGGTTTGAGCCTGCCATGTCAGGGTCTTCATGGCCTTTGTTAGAGTCTGGTATGAAAGAAACGTTGGATGATCCTCATAATTGTCAAACCTTAGCCAATATTGGTTCTTCCTCCATGCTAGTGGGTGAGGGGGTTGTTTGTGACGCCATACCCATATTTCGTTCTGATCCTCACAATTGTCAAACCTTAGCCAATATTGGTTCTTCCTCCATGCTAGTGGGTGAGGGGGTTCTTTGTGACGCCATACCCATATTTCGCTCTGAGTTCACAGCGGACCATTTAGAAAATAACTTGTTAGATAGCGAAAAGCAGCTTGAGGCCCTAAGGCGATCATGTAGTATCCCCCGTAGTGTAGGAATACGTTTGGTGCGTTGTGAAGAATTGCCTTTTGAGCCGCCCATGGGTCATGTTATGTTCTATACCCAGACATTAGTGACCTTGGGGGTAAATTTACCTTTGCATCCGTGGTTGCAACGGATGCTGTCTTTTATTGGTTATGCACCGGGGCAACTCAACCCTGGTTTCTGGGATACCTTGATCGGGTTTTATATTATATGGATGGAGTGTGGATTAAGTGAACCTTCCTTCCATCAGTGGCGCTACTGTTATAAGATGCGCCCGGTGAAAGCATGTACTGGTTATGCTGAATGTGCATGTCGGAGTGAGAGAGAGCATGTTGTCTTTGATAAGAGAAAGGCGTACTGCACATGGAAGAAACGTTGGTGCTTTCTTTATAATGATTGGGAGCATGCTAAGGGTGTCACGCCTGAGCGACGTGTTCCTACTCACTTCCAGACTGTAGGTTGTAATGTATCCATTTTCTCATTATTTGCTATGTTGTGATTTTCTCTTGCTTCTAAGATTTTTCTTCATGCAGTGACACGAGGCACCATCAAACTCTCCGGACAGGAGCTAGCTGATGTAGAGAAAGTGCTGAGGGTGCCTAAAGAAGATAGACACTTGGGTAAGCTACGACCCTTGTTTCGAAAGTACGGTTTCCAGCCCTTAGTTTCCGAGTGCCATAGACGAGCGAATAAGTTGTATCCTCACTTGATCCTTGTTCTTCCCTTTTTTTTTTATATAGATATATAATGTGGTATTCCTTACTTTGATTTTCCTTGTTCAGTGGAGAAGGTGGGCAAGAAAGTGGAGACTAGCACCAAGAAAAGGAGAGTGCCCATGTTAGTTCCTTCAGAAGACATCCTGTTTCACAAGGAAGCTCGCAAGCACCGAGTGAGACCAATCATTAAAACTAAGTCTAGAGAAGAAGTCCTCAAGGTTGCTGCCTCGAAGAAAGCTGAAGCTGAGGCCATTGGATGTGCTGCTGCCATAGTTGCTGGGGAAGATAGGCGATTGTTGCCTCATCTTCCTACTATCAATCCTATCTTTCCTCCAGTTAGGGAGCACATTGGGCAGAAAGGTGATCCTAGTTCTAGCAGCAAGGGTAAAGATAAAGAAGAGGTTGGCAGTGTCCATTGGAAGGATTTGAAGGTTGCCATGCGGCCAAAGGACTTTGGGTATATCAACAATTGCCTGGCAGGGCGTCGATTCACTTTCGATGAGCTCGGAGAGCCTTTAGCTAAAGATGAATCGGATTGTGACCGGATGTTGAAGCTGTCTTCATATGTGAGTGTTACTTTGTCATTTCCTTGTTTTCTCCTCTTTATTAGCATTATTTTGGTAGCGATGATCGTCTTGTCATGCAGGTCATGACTGAGTATCACGACAGACTGCGAGAGGCTGAGCGGTGCAAGGTGAAACTGAAAGAGAATAAGCAGCTTGTGAATGATGCCAGGAAGACGAGCAAAGCTTTGGCTGAGGCCATTGAAGTCAGGGGTCAACATTTTGAGAGTTTGAAGAGGCGGAATGGTGAGAACTTGAGACTCAAAGTACAGTTGGAGGCGACTAAGAAACAGTTGGAGACAACTATGCTCGAGGTTTCCAAGGTTAAAGGGGAGTTGGATAGTGCCTTGGTTGAGGTTTCTGAGCTGAAGAGTAGTATCCCGACTGAGAAGGAAGCTGCTGTGAAGGAGTTCTTGGGTTCCTCGGCCTTTCTCCATGTCCTTAAACCTCGCTGTACCCGGGAAGTTCACTTTGAAAAAAGGAAATGGATGGCTGTCCTTGATCGTTATGATGATGGAAGCGTTCTTCGAAAATACCGTGAAGAAATAGATGAGCATCATCGAAAAGGTGAAACCTTCAACCTTGCCGTTTATTCTAGCAGTGCAGATGAGTCTGGTGATGAGGCTAGTGCTGATGAGCAGAGTCATTAGGGTGATGATGAGTTTGGAAATGCAGAAAATGGCGGTAGGACTCATAGTGATATGATCAGGGGTTCAACCTCAGATGAGGATGACTATAAGTGCTTTCACTTTCTGCATGTACTCTACCTGCACTAGTTTGTTGTTTGTATGGCATGTGCCATGTTATAAGCCTGAGAGTTTTTTTTGTTTTGTATGTTTATGAGTGTTTGCATTATCAAGCAAGTGTTTGTATTGTCAAGCTTCAAGTGTTTGCATTATCAAGCTTCAAGTGTTTGCCCTATCATTGATGAATGTTTGACTATGTTTGCATAGATCCTTTGTATAGTCTTGTTGACACATACTTAGATTTGATTTTGTATTGGAAACATTTGCGTTGAAGCTTCAACACTTGAGTGTTTCATTGCTCAGAATGTAAAAGAGTTTAGGGCCGAGTTGGCTAAATCACCTCTTTATTGAATTCATACCAAATGATCTTTGTTACATAGGATGCCAAACGGTTGTAGCTTAACACTTGTACAATGTGAGTCTATTTGTAATAGTACTTCAAGTGGTCAGCATTCCATGGATGGCCAAGGGTCTTGCCGTCGGAGTTTCTGAGCTTGTAGGAGCCAGGGCGGCTGATGCCGACGACCTCGAACGGTCCGTCCCAGTTAGGACTGAGTGTTCCTTCACTCGGGACCCTATCACATAGTAATCTTTTCTTCAGTACCCAGTCTCCCACTTTGAAAGAGCGAGGTTTGACCCTTGAGTCGTAGTAGTTGGAAATGCGCTGCTTGTAGGCGACATTCCTCAGGTGAGCCTGATTTCTGTGTTCCTCGACTAGATCCAGGTTGAGGGTGAGTTGTTTGTTGTTCTCACTCTGCATGTAATTCTGGATTCGGTATGTTGCTTGCTCAAGCTCAACCGGGACAACTGCTTCTGTACCAAAAGCAAGTGAGAATGGAGTTTCTCCTGTGGAAGTCTGATATGAAGTGCGGTATGACCAAAGAACTTGGGGTACGAATTCTGGCCAACAACCTTTAGCTTTGTCCAAGCTAGTTTTCAGAATGCGCTTGATTATTTTGTTAACGGCCTCGACTTGTCCATTAGACTGGGGATGGGCTGGAGAGGCAAAACATAAGTTGATGTTGAACGTAGAGCAAAACATCTTGAACTTCTTGTTGTCGAACTGCTGCCCATTGTCCGTGACTATCGCATTGGGAATGCCGAATCTGCAGAGGATGTTCTTCCATACGAAGTCTTCTATTTTTCCCTCAGTAATGGTTGCCAAGGGTTCTACTTCAGCCCACTTTGTGAAGTAGTCAACTGCAACGATTGCATAGCGGACTTTGCCCTTCCCTGCAGGCATTGGGCCGATCAAATCAAGTCCCCATTGGGCGAAGGGCCAAGGGCTGATCATAGGAGTGAGCGGCTCGGGAGGGGAGTGAGGGATAGTTGCGTAGCGTTGACACTTATCACATGAGCGAGATATTCTGATGGCATCTTGGTGGAGTGTTGGCCAATAGTATCCTTGGCGAAAAGTCTTGTGTGCTAGGGATCGAGACCCAGCATGATCTCCGCAGACTCCTTCATGTATTTCCCGAAGGACAATTTCCGCCTCCGTAGGTGTAAGGCATTTTAGGTATGGCAGGGTAAAACCGCGCTTGTAGAGTTGGTCATTAATGATCAGGTAGCGGGCAGACTTGTATCGAATCTGCTTAGCTTGGACTTTGTCATTTGGGAGGGTGCCATGGGCAAGGAATTTATAAATTGGGGTGATCCAACTATCTCCTTGTTGTAAATTGCACACCTCCGCGACCATGGTGCTTGGTGCTGCCAACAATTCGACATGAATTTTTCTCCCAATCTTGTCTTCCACTGCCGAGGCGAGGCGAGCCAAAGCGTCTGCATGACTGTTTGCTGCTCGAGGAACTTGGGTGATCTGGTAGTGGAAGTGCTTGAGCAAAAGTCGTGTTTGCGCAAGATATGCTGCCATGGAGCTATCCTTAGCATCAAAGTTGTTCGTGACTTGGTTGACCACTAATTGGGAGTCACTGAAGATATCAATTTGTTTAACCCCAAGGTGCTTGGCCAAACGTAAGCCTGCTAGAAGGGCTTCGTATTCGGCCTCGTTGTTCGATGCCTTGAATTTGAAACGAAGAGCGTATTCTATCGCCACTTTGCCGGGGTAGTAAGGACTAATCCTGCTCCGCAGCCCTGTTGGTTGGATGAGCCATCAACATACAGACTCCATGCTGGGGTTGTTAATTCTATCTTCTGAGCTTCCGATGGTAATGAAGCTACTGCTTCAGGTGTAGAAGCAATGTCAACAGGATATGTGAAGTCGGCGATGAAATCTGCTACTGCTTGCCCCTTTTCGGCTGGTTTTGGTTGGTAGGAGATGCCAAACTCACCCAATGCTATCGCCCATTTAATCATTCGCCCAGACGTGTCAGGACTCTGGAGTATCTGTCGAAGAGGGTGATTGGTAAGCACGATGATGGCGTGTGCTTGGAAATAAGGGCGAAGTTTTCGAGCAGACATGACTAATGCTAGAGCTAATTTCTCAATGTTTGAGTATCGTGTCTCCGCATCTTGTAGGGCCTTGCTAGCATAGTAGACGGGCCGTTCGACACCACTGTCCTTTCGAATAAGAACAGAACTGACTGCTGAAGCCGAAACTGATAGATAGATAATGAAAGTGTCACCAACTTCTGGTTTGGAGAGCAGAGGGGCTTTACTCATGTACTCTTTGAGGTTCCTGAATGCCTTGGCACATTCCTCCGTCCATGTAATGTATTTCTTATTTCCCTTGAGTGCTTTGAAGAAATGAGCACATATGTCTGTGGCCTTAGAGATGAATCTGGTTAAGGCTGCCACCTTGCCAGTAAGGCTTTGGATGTCTTTTGAAGTTACTGGCTCTTTCATGTCGAGGATTGCTTTGATCTTTTCGGGGTTAGCTTCAATGCCTCGTTGGCTAATCATGAAGCCTAAGAATTTGCCAGAGCCAACGCCGAAGGCACATTTGTTGGGGTTCAACCTCATTCGATACCTCTTTAGAATGGTGAAAGTTTCAGATAGGTTGGTGATGTGTTGGTCAGCATGTTTGCTCTTGACTAACATATCATCAACGTAAACTTCCATTCTCTTCCCAATCTGTTCGGCGAACATTGAATTGACCAGTCTCTGATAAGTTGCTCCTGCATTCTTTAGGCCGAAAGGCATGACTTTGTAGCAATATAGTCCTCCGTCAGTAGTGAAGGCTGTGTGTTCTTGGTCTGAGGGGTTCATGAGGATTTGGTTGTATCCTGAATAAGCGTCCATAAAGGTCAAGAGCTCACACCCTGCCGTAGAGTCTATAAGTCTATCAATGAGATGAAGGGGGAAACTATCCTTCGGGCATCCTTTGTTTAGGTCGGTGTAGTCGACACACATTCTCCACAAGACCTTTTGAAGCAGGAGACTTTCCTTGGTCGGATTTTTCTTAACAAGGACAACATTTGCTACCCATGTTGGGTAATTGACTTCACGGACGAAGCCTATGTCCTTGAGTTTTTCAACTTCTGCTTTCATCGCCTCGTATCGTTCAACATCATAAGATCTTCACTTCTGTTTTACTGGTTTGGTCTTGGGATCAATACTCAAGTGATGACAGATGATATCGGGAGAGATGCCTGGCATATCTTTATATGACCAAGCGAAAACCTCGGCGTTCTCTTGCAAAAAAGAGATCAACGACAACCGAAGGGGTGTTGACAAAGTGGTGCCAATCTTCACCATGCGATTTGGATGGTCTTTGGAGATAGAGACATTCTCTAACTCTTCAGCGGGTTGTGCTTGCTAGGTGAATGAGTCATCTCGAGGGTCGTCGGGTTGACTGTTGCCATCATGAAGATCCGAGTTGGCTTCATCTGGACTGGTCTTTACTACCTGGTTATGTATAGAGAGGGTCTCCTTGGGGACAGGCAAGTGTTGTTGCTTAACTGAAGTGTTGTAACATGATCGAGCACTAAGTTGATCTCCCCTGATGTATCCATTGCCGAAAGGGGTTGGAAACTTCATCAACAACATATGTGTGGATACCATGGCCTTGAGATCATTGATGCATGTGCGCCCAAAGATGACATTGTATGCCGTCGGGCAATTGACCACTAGGAAGTTAGTGGTAATAGTAGCTGTGTAGGGGCCTGTACCAATGGTGAAGGGTAAGTGTATACTCCCTAAAGGTTGCACGATATCGCCAGAGAAGCTTATCAGAGGAGAAATCGAGCGATCGAGCAAGTGTTCAGCTACATTAAGTGCCTTGAAAGCTTCAGCAAACATGATATTGACTGAAGCACCTGTGTCTATCAGGATTCGTTTCACATCAAAATTTGCTATGTGAGCCTCCACGATCAGCGGGTCGTTGTGAGGGTAGATGATACCTCTTTCTTCCTCAGGGTATAAACATATTGGATCCCAGTTAGGCTTTTGATACTTGCCTCCCCTGATGTCTTCCACGTGAAACACTTGATGGACAGGTCTCAAAGTTCGTTCACTGTTTTTCATGGCCCTATTGGAAGATTCAGACATAGGTGTGCCGCCGCTTATAGAATATATCACATTCACCTGGCGTTGGTTACGGTTATCCCTTGAAGGGTGAAGGAGGAACTGATCAATTTTTCCTTCACGTGAAAAAGCTTCAATATGATCACGGAGGATGACGCACTTCTCGCCATCATGGCCATTATACTCGTGGTAGCAGCAAAACATGCCCGTGTTTTTCGTGGACTTGTAATCTGGCTGTCTTGGCTTTGACTTTGGTATCAAATGAGCTATACTGGGGTAGATGGCCGCGCATGTAGCGTTCAAAGGTGTGTATGTCTCATACCTCGGGGTAGGGCCTGTCTTGACACGTGATTGGCCCACTGCATTGACTGCTTGGGGACGGGCGTTATTGTGACGATATCCTGAGTTATCGCGATAGTGCCCTTATTCTTTTTATTAAAATGAGATTGGTGAGGATGGAAATCTTTCCTTTTGCCCTGGGATTGATATGTCTGTTGACTTGGCGAAGCATTAAATGAGGCAGGGGGTGTGCTGCTACCGTTTGGAAGGTTGAGGTCTTCTCATTTGGTTGGATCTGGCCTCCACTCCCTACTTGCTGATAAGGGGTGACTGTAGGGGGTTTCCCTTGATATGTCCTTGCCTCGGCGGAGGCATGGTTGTAAGCTTGTGCTATCACCTCAGAGTAAGTCTTCCAAGTGTTGGCATTGATCATGTACTTGAAGAAACAGTCACGTAAGCCTGCCGTGAAGGCCTTGAGGGCGGTCTTGTCATCTGCCTCAGCGCAACGAGAATACTCATGGCTGAAGCGGCCAGCATACTTTCGTAATGACTCGTCTGGCTTCTGGCGAATAGTGTACAAGTCATCTGCGGAATGCAAGCGATCGGTCTGGAAGATGTGTTGAGAGACAAACAGCTTCCTCAACTCTTCAAATGAGAATATTGTCTCAGGCGGAAGACGGCAATACCAGTTTAAAGCTCCGCCAGAGAGGGTGGAGGGGAAGAGAAGGCACCGTTCTTCGTCGGTATGTCTCTGGTATACCATGGTGGACTCAAAGAAGTTAAGGTGTTCAATCGGGTCTTCCTTTCCAGTATAGAGTTGTAAGCCAAGCTTCTGCTTTGTCTTTGCTTGGAGGGGGGTGTTGAAGATCCTTCTTGTGAGGGGCCCAGGCCTAGGTTGGTTCCAGTCAGGTATCTCGGCTTGACGTTCAGCCTTCAACTTGTTTACTTCCTCCAGGAGCTGTAGGACAAGGGGGTCCTGAGTGGAGTCATGCACCACTGAAGGTTTCTTCCGTAAGTCCCCATCGCCTCTGGTAAGTAGGAAAGTTTGATCAAGATAGCGTGATTTTTCCTTGGACTCATCACACTGACTCCTAGAGTGAGTATGTCGAAACATTTCCGAGTCCCTTGTACCTTCATGTTCTTCTGGGACTTGTTGCCCATTCCCTAGATTAACTGCTGGCCTGGGTCGTGGGAGAGGACCGAGTCTTTCAGAAACTCTTGGGTCATTGATCTTCGAGCTTATGTGGATAGGATTCTCTCGACGTTGCTTTAAGAAGTCTCGATAATCGCGATAGACGACTTTTGATCCTTCCACTTCTTCTGTGAGGAGGTGCTTTCCTCTACTCATTCTGCTTCGGGTTGAAGCAGCTGGGTTGAGAGAAGTCTCATGTTGATTATCACATTGATGTGTAGCTCGATCCTTATCAGGGATGTCCGTGTTGGATATCGGTGACCCTCCGTGTTGGGGGGCATTCAGATGATTGTTGACCTCAGCAGGGGCGACGAGCTTGTGTGCTTGAGCATGCCTAACCTCGTGAAGCATCTCAAAAAGTTTTTCATACTGCTACTGGAGAACCTCGTTCCTCATCACTATCTTGTTGTTCTGAGCTTCTAACTCATCGACTTTAGCTTGAAGAGTAACTCTATTTCTTTCCTGCTTTCGTTGCTTCATACTAGGTCCAATGGGGGTGTCATTCTGTGTGCTATGGCTTCTTTCGCTCCCCATGTCGGAGAGAGATGCTTGGCCAAAAGAGAGTGTACGAGCAGTGGAAACCAGCTTGACAAAGCTGAAGAGAGTGGGAATAAGTGTCGTTTCCCACAGACGGCGCCAAATGTTGATGCACAAAATCAGCGAGGACTTTGGTACAACAGAAAGTGTCAGGTTTGTGACCTTCGCTTGGTTACTTCGATCACTAGTGAAGATAAGTACGTAAATTAATAGGGACAGGGAAGCAAACACAAGATGTACGTGGTTCACCCAGATCGGCTACGTCCACGGAGTAGAGGAGTTCTCATTAATTGTGAAGGGTTTACACAAATACATAGGTTCAAGCTCTCATTTTGTGAGTTCTAGTGAATAGTTTAGTACAAAATGACATTAGAGATTATTGTGGGAGAATGATCCCTATTTATAGAAGAAAGTTTCTAGTTTTGTTCTAACATTGACACGTGTCGTGTTGTGATTGGCTTCTGATGTTGACACGTGTCGCGCTGTGATTGGCTTCTGATGTCGACACGTGTCGCATTATGATTGGCCTCCTATTTGAAGGGAAGCTCTTCTGGGTCCTTGACGGTATAACGTTGACCGGTGCTCAGTAGTTTCGGGATTGGTCAAGTATGGTACAAACAATGCAGATTCACGGTCGGATTTACGTTGTTCTAAGACCATCCGGTTTTGTGCATCAACATTTGGCGCCGTCTGTGGGAATCGACACGAAAAGTTATGTCGGTTCTCTCTTAATTTTTCACCTCCGCCATGAATCTGCAAAATTCACAGAAGCTGCAAAATCACAGAAGCTGCAAAATCACAAAATCTGCAAAAACCCAACACGGGTTGTACTCTCTCTGCTTTTTGCAGCTTCACATCCCCCAACTCCAAAGTCCCAACCTCCCTCTCTCTCTCTCTTCAAACTCAATTTCACACCCTCATCCCGTAAAAACCCAAAAGTCTCTCTCTCTCTCTGAGGAAATAAAGAAAAGCATTTTCTCTCTCTCTAAAGGTCGGTTCCAGTATTGCTTTCTTCTCCCGTTGTCGGTTCGAGGGATAGAGGGATTAAGAGATTGAAGAGAAACAATACTTTATCAAAAAATGAGCAGCGGGGATGGTGATTCGATGGAGGCGAAGCACATATGGAGACACCGACAAAATCAAACCCAGAAAATTTTGGATGAGGGACAGACTTGTAAAATGGAGAGAAAACAGGTCACCACGTGACACACGGCCGGAGCCGCTGACGGATAGCATCTCCGAGCCTCTGACTCACCGAAGCCCTGTCTATGGCCAGGACCAAATCTCAAAAGAAATATGACTTACAGTCTAAAACGAACCATGGCGGAGCTCAGGCACTCTATCCCGATGAGGGCTCGAGCCACTTCTTCTCCGATCAAGCGCGACGAGGATTCCTCCCTTTTCATCTCTAACACTCAGCCCCAAGACGACGACGATAGTCACGGTCGGCCCTCTCTTCAAAGATCTCGACCGTCCTTTCCTCTGTTGGAGAATCCGTATTCAGCAACCACGTCTTGGAATCCCTGTGCCAAGCGGTGCGAGATCCCGATCTGATCAGATCTTTGATGGGTTCGTGGGTTTGGATCCGAATCACTGATTCTAATGTGTAATGCGAATTCAAAAAATTAAAGATAGTGAGAGAGGGGAGGGGATGATAAAATCATCTAGTAGCGGACGATGGTGATGCTAGTGGGTCGGTCGTATGGGAAACAAGGAGTTCGCTTGCAGACGAAACTACCCAGAACTCGTCTTTGCTGATTGGCTAAAGACAGGACGTGCAGGAAGGACTCGTTTGATAGTTTTAAGAAGTACAATGGTGGGTGGAATATCACCAATAAGCATTACTGGGCTTCTGTTAGTTTCACTGCGGTTCCCTTCTTTGTCTTTGCTGCTGTTTGGAAAAGTTCCACACAAGAGTAGGATAGACCGTCGTGAGCCGTCTCACACAGGATTGTCCGCAAGGACAATGTCGCCAGCCTCGCCGTCAAGTATTCCATTCAAAGTGATGGACATAAAAAGATTGAACAACATGATGAGCGAGCACTGCTGCAGCTATTACGCAGGTACTAAATAATAAGCAGGATTTTTCGTTCTGTAACGACGTTGAGGATCTCTTGGTCGCATCTCTCGGAAATGGAGAGCCCGAGTTTTTAGAAATTTGTCGCCTTCTGGTTGCCTCAGAATCGCCGGTGAAAGAGCTTCAGACTTGGGTAATTTCTCTATGTGGGCATCCCCTTGATGCTTGTCCTGTAGACCGTGGCGCAACACCCAAGTCTACCATAGGAGGAGATAAGATCATGTTCCCATGATAATCCCTTGTCTACCAACCAACTCAAAAAGAAAGAGACATCATCATTAAAAAACAGGCAAAAGCAATCATCCACTAGCAGTGGCACGGGCACCACCAACGGGTCTTCCACGAACTCCAACCATGCACTCATCTGTTATATATATTATCTCCACTGCAATTATCTGCTGCAACTATGCAAAGCTTGCATGTGCCCATATCCGAACAACACTCTTGCTTTCCTGCTTCAAAGAGCATCTTCTTTACAGGGTGGTAGCCATGTGAAATCACTTTCTGAAGGCCTAGAGGATATGTCTACTTAAGCAAAGAAACGCAATGGGAAATAGAAACAAAAGCAAAAGCAAAGCAAAAAAAGAAAGCAAAAGCAAGGAGTAAACATCCCACTAGAATGGTGTGATTTACTTTTCTTATTTTTATGATGTATTTTTCCTATCTTTCAGAGACATCTGTATAAACCCCATCAGAGGGTAAAAAACAAAAAAAAAAACACAAAAAAAAAAAAAAAAAAAAGGGCAAGCCCAAAGTAATGGGCTGCAATGTCATGTGGAGGGCAAACGCCCATATGCCCAAAAATGTCAGGCCCTCTATTAGCACCAACCAGGTGATCAAAAGTACGCCCAGTGCTCCAAAATTATTCGGCAACCTGCCGCTATTACCACCAACCAGGTAATCAAAAGTATGCCCAGTGCTCCAAAAATATTCGGCAATCTGCCGCTATTACCACCAACCAGGTGATGAAAAGTACAACCCGTACTCTAAAATCATTTGGAAACTAGCCATTCATGCCACCAACCAGGTGATGAAATGTACAACCCGTACTCTCCTTCATGCCACCAACCAGGTGATCAAAATTACGCCCAGTACTCTAAATTATACATGAGCATTACTCATGTCATTCATACATAAACATTCATGAGCATCAGTCATGACAATCATACATAAACATCCATGACCATCATTCATGTCAACATTCATGAGCATCACTCATGTTAACATTCATGAGCATCACTCATGACAACATCCATGAGCATCACTTATGTCAATCAACATAAACATTCATGAGCATCACTCATGCCAATCAGCTTCAAAAGCTTGATTTACAAAGCTATAGCTTTAAAAGCGTCATTTACAGAGCTATAGCTTCAAAGCTCCACTTGCAAAGCTTCACCTACAAAAGCTTCAGTGCAGGGTATACAAATACCGCCTCCGAACAACTGCCAACAGACTCTATTGACCGAAGACTTGGGGGACTACACTATGTACCATATATTGGGCCTCAACTGGGCCTCATGAAAAATACTTGGGGGACTCTAACCCATCATTCATGTATTGAGGAGCGAGCCATTATTCTATAAAAGGGACTCCCTCACTTTCATTAGAGAGCACCCATTAGTCATGTACTGAGGAGCGAGCCCTTATTTTATAAACGAGACTCCCTCACCTTCATTAGAGAGCAACGCCGCCAGCTGAGCAACCGCCTCGCCGCGAGCATCATTCCTAACCCATCACTTATGTATTGAGGAGCGAGCCCTTATTTTATAAAAGGGACTCCCTCACCACCATTAGAGAGCATCAACTCTAGCCCATCATTCATGTATTGAGGAGCGAGCCCTTATTCTATAAAAGGGACTCCCTCACCTTCAAACGCCGCAAGCCGAGCCAACCAAGGCAACATAAGCCACGAGCCGAGCAGCCTCGCAGCATATGCTACTTCTAGTTAAGCGTCATTTCAGATTGAGCACTGCCACATATCGAGCTTCAGTTCAAGACAGCATCTAGTTACTTCGGCCCACACATGGACTGAATTTCAAGTCTCCAGCCAAAAGACTCTCTTGACTGAAGACTTGGGGGAGTACTGTTTATACCATATTTAGGGCCTCATATTTAGACCTCGTGTAAATACTCAGAGGACTTAAATGTAATTATGTAATAAAGGAAGGGGCAAATATGTAATTAGGGGAGGAGCCCTTATTCTATAAAAGGGCCTCCTCACCCTCACAAACCCTAAGCCTCCTCACATCCCCTAAGCTCTAAGCTCTCTCTCCCTCTTCAACAGAGAAATATAATACAATCAGTGTGGACGTAGCCCAAACCTTGGGGTGAACCACGATAACTCTTGTGTCATTTACATTTTATGCAGATTCACGGTCGGATTTACGTTGTTCCAAGACCATCCAGTTTTGTGCATCAACAAACCTGGTATTGATTATTGTGAAATTTTTAGTCCTATTGTTAAACCCACCACAGTAAGGATTGTTCTAGCACTTGCTGTACATTTCAATTAGTCCCTTAGGCAACTTGATGTCAAGAATGCCTTCCTCCATGGCATTCTCCAAGAGGAAGTGTATATGGCTCAGCTACCTGGCTTTGAAGATCCACATAATCCCTTATTAGTGTGTAAGTTGCACAAATCTCTCTATGGATTGAAGCAGGCCCCAAAGGCATGGAATGATAGGTTTAATACTTTTCTGCCTAAATTGGGATTTCACAACACTTACTCTGATTTTTCCCTATTTGTGAAAACTGTTGGATCTAATATTGTGATATTACTGCTATATGTTGATGATATTATCATCACAGAAAGTGCCACCATTAAGATACAACAAGTGATCACTAATTTAACCTCTAAATTTGATATCAAGGACTTAGGTCCTCTTCACTTCTTTTTGGGGGTTCAGATCTCTTAGACTTCCAATGGCTTGTTTTTGTCACAACAAAAGTATGTCAAGGAGTTACTTGTTAAAACAGAAATGACTGAATCCAAGGCCTATGATACACCTTGCCTCCCCTACAACAGGTTACTCAAGGATGATGGTGAGCCCTATTCTAATCCAACATTATATCGAAGTGTGGTTGGTGCCTTACAGTATCTTACATTCATAAGGCCCGATATTACCTTTTATGTCCATTAAGTGTGTCAGTTCATGCAGAATCTCATGGTTTCTCACTTCATTGCAGTAAAAAGAATTTCGAGGTATTTGAAAGGAACCATGGATGTTGGTATCTCTTACTCACACAGATTTGGCATTACATGCTTTTAGTGATGCAGATTGGGCAGATGATCCTAATGATCGACGCTCTACAATTGGATTGGTTATGTTCTTAGGGAATAACCCTATTTCCTGGTCTTCCAAGAAGCAACAAACCATATCCAGATCCTCAACTGAGGCTGAGTATCAAGTTTTGTCTTCTACAGCAGCAAAGCTTGATTGGATTCAACAAATCCTTTCCTTTATTCAATTTCCCATATCTACACCTCCTGTGTTGTTTTGTGATAACCCTTCAACTATAGCAGTGTCCTTCAATCCAGTACAACATCAACGGACCAAACACATCGAGGTTAATGTTCATTTTGTTCGAGAAAGAGTAGCCACAAACAAGGTTCTGGTGCAATTTGTGTCCTCAAATGAGCAGTTTGTTGATATTTTAACCAAGGGGCTTAGTGCTCCATTGTTTCGTGTTCATTGTACCAATCTCATGCTTGGATCTTCCAAGCATGTGATTGAGGGAGGATGATAGAGATAGATTGTGTGGCTGAGATTAAGCCACTTGTATGAAGATTAAAGAGTCAGTTACTTAGTTAGTTAGGTTGTTAGAAGTGTTGAGAAGTGTATAAATACTATTGAATGTACTTGCTTAATTGCTAAGAAAATAATACACTGAAGTTTTCCACTCTCTCTCTCTCTCTCTCTCTCTCTCTCTCTCTCTCTCTCTCTCTCTCTCTCTCTCTCTCTCTCTCTCTCTCTCTCTCTCTCTCTCTCTCTCTCTCTCTCTCTCTCTCTCTCTCTCTCTCTCTCTCTCTCTCTCTCTCTCTCTCTCTCTCTCTCTCTCTCTCTCTCTCTCTCTCTCTCTCTCTCTCTCTCTTCTCTCTCTCTCTCTCTCTCTCTCTCTCCATTTTCTGAAGATTAACAAAAAGAACATCCGCAAGTTGCGCACATTTTCTTATGATGAGAGTAACCTTATATATTGCTCACTTGAGGTCCTATAAATGAGGCTTGTGAGGATTTCTTCTATAGGACCCTCGGATTAATTTAATAGCAGATCGACATGTGACCTTAAACCATATCACTTGAAATGAAAGAGAGAGATTGTGATCATATTATACCCTTATCTTTTAAACCCCTTTCGTTTCACTAAATAATCTTTTATACATTAAAGTAGTGCAGGCGCAAATGAGATTTATTCTTGACTTGATCATCTTGATGAGTTAATCCACCTTAAGTTCGATCCAGCCAAAATCACAAGAATCAATAGCTAACCTGGGAGAATCGAATTTAAACCTTTTGATTCTATACCAACCCAGATCAAATCAATCAACTCAAGCATATTGTCAATTTATATTGGGTATGATCAGTCAATTGCCTTTTTTTAGTCCTGAAACTATCTTTCATTACAGGTAGCTCTGCGTTTTGATTTTGTTGTACCATGATCAATTAGCTGTTAAGAAATTATTTATTTTAAACAACAGATGGGTGGATCGATATATCTTTATTTGATACAAAATGTTATTAAGGCAGAAAATAGTAAGACAAATGCTCTTGTAAATACAAAATTTTATGCAACGAATAAATTAACATGTGTATTAAATAAACTTTTGCATTAATGAGTGTTTAGGGTTATAATTTATGTGGTTTATTCTTTTACAATTGAAGTGGGTTCATGAATATTTCAAGATGGTCGTGTTAAAATTCCAGATTTTTATTCCTTGTCGTTTGGCCGTGGTGAAGAAATAAGTGTTGACTGTGAAGCTTTTCCAAATTAACGTTTCTGGACGTTTTGGCCATTTTGACGATTAAGATGGAGTTTTTCAGAGGAAGGTTTCTTTTGAGGATTTGAAGAGGACGTGTCAATTTTTTTTTTTAAATATTTTGGGACCAAATCGGATCTGATTTAGTGGGTCAAAAGTGTGATTTTCTCTACCGTCCAAATTTTACTTTGAATAGAAAACATTTCTTTATCATTATAACTCAATTTCCACATTTATTAGAAGACCATGTTTAGGTAGGTTAAGGAATAAAACAATATACATATAGTGTAACCATGTATTTGGGTTATCTACGCACTACTTTGGAGAACTCAACATAGCTTTGGATTTTGTACTTACAATTACAAGGTGTTTTCTATCGTTTCTTCTAATAATATTTTGCTTTTTAATTATAAATATGTGGAACTAATTCCTTTTGCTAGACAAGGCCACTAACCTTAGCATGAATATGTAGTTTTTAGACCTTTTCGCTTTAACAAATGAGACATGTCATTTGTTAAAGTGAAAATATTCAAATGCAAAGGTAAGTACAAATGTTGCCAACACTCTCCTGTAAATATTGGTCTAAACCATATATATATATATATATATATTTTTTTTTTAAACCATATTGGGGCAAGGCTTTTGGTAACCCTATATAATGAGTCCATCCATTATTAGGTACTAAACTTGCAATTTATAAAGTTGAACTTTAGAGCTATCACTTAAAGAAAAAAATAACTACACCGTAAAATAGCCGCTGGGATGGGATATGGTGGCATGCAAAGCCGTTAGTTGTGGGTTCATCCAGCTGCAGCTTTGCCGCGTGCATGAAAGTGGAGCGCATAAGGGGTGCGGCGGTCTTCAATTTGTAGACGCGTTTACGTGTATTATGGGAGGCCTGCCACTAATCATGCTTATTTTTGGGCTAAATCTGTCAGGTTTTATTACAAACTCAAATTTTAGCCCAATTGTTGGAGGAGATTTGAGGGGTTGAAAACCTAAAATTTAGATTTTAACCCAATCATTAGAGTTGGTCTAAGTGGAAGACCGCAAACTCAACTCACTTAGATGTCGAAAGTTTTTTCAATTTTATGTATTTTTATCTATATCTAATTACTTATTGAGTGGCTCTGTTCAAGTTTTTCTTCTCTTAGAGTAGAATGTCATGTTATAAATAATCTCACTCATTAATTTCATCACACATGTAGATAACAAGAGGTCATAAAATGTAAAAGAAGATGAGGAAGCTCATGAATCTTCCATTTCTTTTTTCCCCACATATATAGTTCGGCTGTTGCATTCGGAATCAATGGCTTTTGCAATTTGATTAGAGTAAGGGGTTTGCTAGCTGGACTCGGCTAAAAGCGAGTCCCTGTCGATTTGCTGGAAGAATGTGCATAGGGATTGAATGGACATTGCCTGCCATTGGAGGACCAACTTTTGCAGAACTTGAACCTTCTCTAGTGGTGGTTTGAAAGCGACTCACAAAAAAGTTTGTAATGTGACAAGGCTTCATTCAATCGGAAAGCTAAAATCTTTGGGACAATCCCAAAACAGTTAAATTCAAACAGCCCATGTAAATTGGGGCAAAATTTTACTGGGTTCAATCAAAGTTTCAAATTTTACACTGAAATTCTAACATGGATGGATAGCTGTAAATTTGTTCAGAAAAAGGGTTAATTAGAGTCTGGGATTTTAAAATTTTTTATTCATATTCTGCAGTTGTTATTTGCTTGGAGGTGGGTGTTTAATTCCGTGGTATTGCTGCTATTAGCCTATTGCTATACCTGGTTATCCTGGGTGATGGAGGTGGACTGCGAGGCAAGGACCAAAATATCGAAAATATCGGTGAAATATCGCCGATATTTTCGTTTTTTTGAGTTACCGATATTTTAATGGTTATTTAATGAGTTTTCATCCAAATATCACGATATTATTGATACTATCGCAATATGAAATCCAAAAATTCTTGAAAATTTCTGAAAAATCTCAATTTTGAGCATAGAGGGAATCAAACCCCTCCCATTTGACTCCTTAACGCCTTAACCACCATATCACTTATGTTGTTGTGATAATATGCTAAAATATTTATATATATGGTTTTGTTTTGAATTCTTTTTACAAGAAACAAATTTGCACATATTCCAAATTTTTTGTGGTATTATATTTTAAATTGTGTCAATTAATTACTTAGTCAATGGCATGTGGTTTTTAATTTTTCTATTTTTTATTTGGTCACTTACATGGTAGGGCTGGAAAAAATTCTCGAAAATCTCAAACCAAATCGAAAAAGTCCCAAACCCAAACCGAAAAATCCCAAACCAAAACCATCCTGAAGTTCGGGAATCCCATCCCGAAAAATACCAAAATTTTCGATATGGGATTGGTTTCCAAATCCCATTTGTTTGGTAATCCCATAAAATACCGAAGTATTCAGTTTTCTATTGACTTTTGGGTTTTGGTTCTTGAAAACCATTGCCATGGTTGCTGACTACTCTTCACAATACACTTACTCTACAAATAGAGATGATGAAGATAGTGAAAATTTTGAACCTCATAGGAACTCTATGTGGTACTAAGTCACTCATGTATCTTACCATGCAATGTATAAAGTGTAAAATATTGTACTAATTCATTATATATAAATGATTATGGTGTGTTTAAACTTCTTTCATGAATTACTACATATTTTCTACATTCACAATGTTTGCCAGCTCGCTATATAATCAACTTAAATCAGTTAAATCCATCATGCAATACATTTCCTTCCAATTTTTTGTGATAAACTAATAGATAATTGACTAAATAAACATCCTGCAAAGTTTCAATAAAAATTTCCAAGTTTTTCTTACAATTTCCGTGGTTTCCATATTATTTTTATCGATATCGATAATATCCCGATATTTCCGTGTTTTTTGACTACCGATATTTCCGATATCATCGATATTTAATACCTTGCTGTGAGGTAGTCTTTGACTCCATCATCTTGTAGCAAACTCCTCCACATTGAAACTAGTTGCTCTAAGCATCAATACGCAAATTAAATTTCCCTATTTTTTTAAGAATTTGAAAGAAATAAAAATTAGATGAATTTGGATGGAGTCATATTTGTTTAAAAAGAGTGTGCTGGAAAGGTGAGAGAGATGACAGAGAAGCAAGACTACACTATCTTTCTTATCATTAAATAGAGTTATTAGATGACTTTTGGTTAAAATTCAAAGTTTTATTAAAATTATTTTCATTAGTTTTTCTTAATATTAATTGTTGATGTAAATGGTGTCTAGCAAGTCTATGCAGACTCGCTTTGAAAGCGGGTTCCCTTGGCATTTTTCTTGGAATAATTGGCTTGAAAAGGTAAATATTGGTGCTGTTATCCCGAATATATGTGTTGGCGTGTGAACCAATATTCTAGTATCCTATTGAGTAATTACTCAAAGCTCATGAGGGTGTGATTAACGAGAGTTTGAAGTTCGTTGGTAACCCTAGGTATCAGAGGTTAAATATAAGCATATTATACGTTGTTGCACTGTAATTAGGACCATTGATTAGTTAATCATTGTCAAAATATTTGATACAAATTCACGATCTAGTAACATGATAGTACTTTCTGTTACTTGATAGCATAGCAGGAGAACATGATTTTATAATATATGCATTGAAAAATCCTCATAACTTACGACTTATTGCGTTCGAGATTATTATATGTATTGATTCATCGATTTTGTTTGGCCTCCATTGAGTTATAAGTTAAATGTGGAACATAATAAAGGATAACTAGAATTACATGCCCCTCTGTTAAGCATAGCTGTAAACAATACTAAAGGTTGGGCATTCAGACAAATACTTGCCTTGCAAGAAAACATTATTTGTATATGATACGATTTCTATGAATCTGCCACTCAGCGTTTCCCAATATTAAAGGAATAAGATGCATTATTCAACAAGTCCTTGCTCCTCAATTAAGGAGTGGCAGCACTTTACTCAGATTCATCTTTTTATTCTGGTGCGATGTAGATAGTTGTATGCTAAAAGCATAAAATCCCAACACTTGGGTATTATACAAATACATCATAAAAAAAACATATTATCCATTAACACCATCTGATTGGTAGCTAGGTTCTCAAAACTTCTTTTTTTTTCTTTCACGAACGATAGTGTTAAAATTGACTCGGTTAATCCATAATCATCTTCGTAATTATTGCATGTATTATAGAAATGTAACTTCCTAATTGTAAATCCGTAATCATCTTCGTAATTATTGCATGTATAATAGAAAGAACAATACTTAGCTACTCAAAGATGAGTAGGAGCTCGTACTCAAAACTCTTAGTGTTTTAATTATAGAGCTTTGTGCTTATGATCAGAACCGTTCATACTATGAATCACGATGTAAAGATCATATGTGCAAAAATAAATTAAAACTAAGGTCGTTTAGTTAATCTATTGTAGCAAATACATAAACGGTTCGTAATGTTTTTACCAATACCATTCATTTGTTTTCAAACAGTTTGATGACTAAACGACCTTATTTTTAATTGATTTTTTGTAGAGGTGATCTTTATAGGGTGATTTATAATTTGAACCGTTCTGATTATAAATACGAAGATCTATAAATTGACAACAAACAATTTTGAGAAATTTTGAGTAGGAGTTCCTACTCATTTTTAAGTAACCAAGTATTGTTCTAATAGAAATGTAATTTTTCAATTGTAATTAGTGTAGCATTCCACCAAAATATGAATTTTGTAACCCTATATATTATAATATTTTGCGCTAATCCATCTAAGGAGTTATATTTCTAATAGATAGCATTAGTGGGTTAACTTGTTAATTGTTAGGGGAAGAGAATTGATGGAGATTGAACCACACTAGAGTGTATAGACATAATTACTTTATGCTACTACAATAAAGCAACATTTGTGTTCCTAAAACTCTACTGAATTCTAACACTATTTTTTTTTAATAACAATCGCGTCACAATTCTTAAATTAGTTAAGATAACTATATATTCCCTCATCCTCATAAAACCGTACGCCTATATAATATATATGCCAGAAGTTCTTCAAAGATCCCAACTAAACCTTACGCCTATACATCTCTGTCTAATTCACGTTCTCTAAGTCATGGCTAAGGTTCCTAAAATATCTTCTCTTCTTCTCAGGTTGGAATTATGAGTTTTAATCAGAATTATATCTTTGTTTAATTTCGTATAATATGTCAAGTGCAATATTCCTAATTATTTTATTTTGAGGTTAGTGTCTGAATTGTTATCTAGGGTTTTGTTTATAATTGTAACAGGCGATCGTATAAGGCTGCAGCTGAGAGTGTAAGAGGGCAGAAGGCAGCAGTGACGACGTTGAGGACAACAACAACAACAAGAACAACAGAATCCGGCGGTAGAACTGTCAATAATAGTGCAGCAAAGTATGATGGTGAACATAAGCAAGCTTTTTGGATGAAAGACCCGAAGACGGGGAACTGGATTCCGGAGACTCACTTTGGAGAGGTTGATGCTGCAGAACAGAGGGAGAAGCTCCTCCATAATCCCAATAAAAAAAACAAACTTTAAAGATGTGGCCTGTTATGCTATGCAGCTATATGGCATATACATATGGCTGGACCTTACTTGGAAAAGAAGTTATAAGTTTATATATTTGTTCTCTGTTTCTTCGGCGTGACCGCCAATCTCATCATCATCAGATGACTATACATATAACCCTTTTTCTATTGCTTTCAAATTTTCAATAGAGTGTTCCTATTTTCTAAATATCTATTCCTATTCCTGGGAAAAAAACTGATAAAGTTAAATCGATTTTATCCTTTAGCTTTTTTCGTAGACCATTATTCTTTATGGTTTATCATTTAACAATCAAGACATGACATGTTTACTTGAACTGGAAGGGTTATAAATCGGAATATGACACACAATTGTTCAGGGTGTTAAGAAGTTATTCTTCCAAAGTTGATCAGATACCAATTCAAGATGAGCTAAATGGTACCAACAAAAGGCTAATTATACCTACTGTCCTAGTTGACCTGAAATTCCCAAAATTGAAATTGAATGAGTCAGTGAGCTGGGATGATGATAAATCATGTTTCGCACTTAAATATCGAAATTAAGATACTGCAAATCAAACGATTAAACAATTTCCAATAGTTGATTTTTCGATGTTGACCTTTAATAGGCAACTTAAAGGTTGACGATTTCGACCATAAAATAACATCGTACAACGAAAAAAAAAGAGAAGACGGAGGAGAAAATATCCGAGTGAAAAAGTCGCTATTTAACTCCAGTCTCTTTCCATGGACTTTGCATCCAACAAGTTCCACATGTTCTTTGCTTTCGTTTTCACTTTTTTTTTTTATATTCTTTTTCTCCTGTAAGAGAACAATTTCTCCGACACGTAAAATTTTCAATCCCATGAAAATAAGCCTCTCGAAACAACCACGTGTTGTAACTTATACTCTTTACGAAACCACCTGTTATAACTTATACTATGTGACGATTCATCTTACGTCGATACGCTAGCAAAACATTATAAGTAAAAGTTGAGCAAATTCTCAATCCACATGTTATATAACATGATGCAATGTTCCACTTCGTCCTATGAGAATACGTTCAAAGTATCATAAAAAGAGTAGAACGCCCACTTAATCGTAAACCCCTTGAACCAAATAACATGAAGGAATAGGTTCCAGGGCCTGTAGATGCAACTATTACTTGCACATTGCCACAAAATAATTGTTTTTTTATTTTAACAAACGATATTATCCACACGAAAAGGAAGTAGTGAGCTTGGCCTAACAATTGGCTAGCAATAATGTAGTTCAAATTTACCTTTGACGAGAATCGAACCTAAGAACCAAATTTAACAACGAAAGATTAACACCTACATCATATCACATAAAGATACAAATTTAACAAATTTGATCCGTTCATGGCCTAAAAACCAAAATTCTTCTCACTTGATTACTTAGAATACTATCATTTGAGGGTGGGGGGAGCTAAGAAGAGGCATGTTTCTATCAGGGAAAATATCACAAGTATAGCTGAATAAGCTCATCGCTGACCACTGAAGGAGTTAGCACGCCCAGATCCGTGAAAAGCAGAGTAAGATATTGTGGAGGAGTATAATCACGGGCCGACTTTTCAACTTCAACCTTGGATGGGATGGGTACCCCAAAATCTATGGGACGTAATGCAGGGGCCATGTCTTTCTGGTCCAATGGATAAAGGCGAGCAAACTGGAAAACAACAAATCAAATGTGTGATGATGTTTTGGAAACTAATGAACAAATGTAGATATTTGGATCCATAAATTCCTCCATTAGATTGCAATTTCTACTCCTAAATCAATTATAAATTTCCACTCTGCGATGCAGGTACTTATATAACATGTAGAAATGACACTGCCAATTAGTAAGTGGCGTGAAGTGCCGTATCATGGGATAAAAGGATTATCTAAAATCTTTATAGGCATCGCATTATTTGCTAACTATTTACTTTTGCTAAAATATGATATCACATTTTCATCCACTAGACATAGGATCGAACACATTTTGGCATACCTTGTAGCTTTCAGCAGCCACATAAACCGGTTTGTTCATGCTGTGTGCCACTAAGGCAATTTGAAATGTTCCCATCATATTGATGATACCTCCACTTTCAACCACTCCATCTGCCCCGACAAATACCATGTCAACCTCATCCATGGTATATGCTGCTGCAGAGTCTATTAGAAGCTTCACGGGAACATCAAGCTTGGCCAGCTCATTCGATAATCGTAATCCTGTCCTGTCTGGTCTTCCCTCTGCAGTTTACAGCATAAAGATTGAATCATAAGGCAGACAAGTAAAGCAGAACCACCCATAAGGAAAACATTTCATACTAAGAATCCAAAATCTCTCTATCCCATATAAGAGGTGCCAAGAGGATGGAGATTCTAATTTATGTTGTTAACCCCGTCCTACTCTAGTTTATGTGCACACAAACATAACTCGCTGCATCATAAGGGAAAAAAAACCTGTGCAGAAAACTCGAAAGAGTTTGTTGCTCTGTGCCGCAGTTTTTAATACTTCTAGAACAACTCTAGAGAAACCATGAACCAAGATGGTGCAACCATCAAATATAAAGTCTTGACTAAGCACAGCAATGATTCTGCGGGCCTGCAGTATTAGAAGTGTGACTCAATAACCGGAAGATGACAAATAGTTAAAGTTGTTAAACATAGACAAAAAGATTTGTGTATTACATCAAAGTGTTGTGTATTAGGACACGTACCTTCATCGATATCTCCCCAAACTTCTCTGCCCGTTCAATTAAACGAGACTTGGCTGAGTTGAAGTCCTCGTACTCTAAAGCTGAAGTTCGAGTAACATACCGAATGAACAGGTCACATCCAGCCGTCAAAGAAATAGAGGTCGTGTCCCATGACTGAAGCACATAAAGGGTAAATCAAATTAATCCAAAAATCCAAAGATTTCTACTTTTCTACTAGGAAAATATATCAAGATCATAATTTTTCTTTTGTTTTCAAGAAAAAATGGAGATTATAACTTGACATCTCATATGATGCTGCAACTTGATCTAACAAAATGATACTTCATGCAAGCTAGATTTAGAGAGCAATTTGCTGCTTCTAACGAATGGAATACCAGTTAACAAATGGAATCGCAATCCAGACGACAAGACAAGCACGTTAGAAAATCACCAAATACGAAAATTTTCGTACCAAGTTCAATTGCCCCAAAAACTAACAATGCAATTCAGAGATTTGAATTCTGATTAACACATTTTTATTATGATAGTTTCAGAAAGGCAGAGGCTTTTCTCATAGAACAAACCCTAAATCACTGCATTCCAAACATCTATACAAATCCTGATTAAGATATATCAGAAAGGCATGGCAAATTTTCAACAATCCATTCACAAAACCACAAATTTTGAAAACTGCTTTTTCAGTGAAACAAACAGGGCATAGTGGACTCACTTTCAAAGACTCGGAGGCCTTCTTGAGCTCAATTTCGAGCTCCATCATAGTGGTGGCCTCACTGGACCGAATCACAGACGCCAAGGCCCGAATCGCCGCCACGGCCTCCGCCAAATCGGGCTGCTTTCGCCAGCTATTGAACTCCTCGATGACGCTGAAGGGCTTGCCGGAATTAGACCCCGGCTTAGCTTCAACCTCAGCGGTGATTGGCCCTTGCTCGTCGGGGTTTCTGCCGACTGCGGCCTGGGCCTGGGCCAGCCAGTCGCTTGTGACGACGCCGTGGTGGGCCGCCCGCGTCTGGTAATAGGCCGAAATCTTAGGGTTAGGGCTTTGCAGAGCGTCGGCCATGGATGATGACGGCGGTGGCGGGGAGAGATTAAGGGACTCAGGTTTGGAGGCTAAGGCGGCGGCGTTTCGCTCCTCGTCCTGCTTGTCGAGAATGAAAGAGGCTGATCCCCACCACATTTATGCCTACGTGGAGGGTTGAGTGGGTCGTCACTTTTTCGAATTGATAGAAAATCAATGGCGAATCTGCCGGGACCTGTTGCGGTGAGGTTCCGGTGAGTGTAATTAAGCACTTTAAACAGCTGGGGATTAGATGTAATTACACTAAATAGGCTCATATTACATACATCCATGTCGGCTGAGAGATGTAAAGTAAACGACGGCTCCTTACTTTTATAAGACTTTGTAGGGGTGGGCACAAAAATTGTGGGACTGCTAAACCGAATTGAATCGCGACAAGATAAATCGTAATAACGATCAAAAAATTCAACACCAGGCTACATTGTGAATGTAAATAATTAATTAAATTAAATAGTTGAATGGGGTGTTTATTGTGTCATGTAGTTTATGTTAGCTCAGATTTGTTGAATTTTGGTTTACTTGGGGTGTTTAGGAAGATTTGGGTTCTCTCTTCTTGTTGCAGAGAGTCATTGATTTTAGGATTGGATCATATTGGTTTGCTTGATTTTTGAATGGTTAATGTATTTTACTTAAAAGCTCAGTACCTAAAAAGATAAACAAGGGAAATGAACAAATAGAGTAGGTAGGTAACTCAGAATTCTGCATCACAATAAAGGACTACAAATTTTTAATTTAGTATTTGCAAAGGACATTTTGTTTGCTTGGTGCAAGGGACATTTGCATTTTGATTTAGTATTTACAAAGATTTATTTTGTTTATAACTTTGTATAACCATTTTAGAGAATGTATTTGAATGCAAGAATGCAAAAAACAAGAATAAAAAAACAAGTAAACATTGAATATCATTTTGATTTGGAATTCAAATATTTAGTATTTGGAACTGTAAACCGGCAAGAACCGGTGTAAAAACCAAACCGTACGATTCTAGTAATAAATTTAAGCGGAATCGCACCTAACCGAACCGTTGATATTTCTCAGCTCCTGTTCCGATTTGAGGGTGGAACCGCACTGTGCCCAGCTCTAAGGGTTTGTTTGCAAAAGCATTTGGAATTAGGAGTGGCCATAGTTTGGTTTGGTTCCATCTGGGGTGAAATCAAAACAGAAACTAAATGTTTTTGCAGTTCAATTCGGTGCAATTTTGAAGCTTGAATCAAAATGGAACCAAATCATTTTGTTGTAGTTTGGTTTGATTTGAAACGGTTTTGATTTCAGTTTCAAGCTATTTGCAAACTATGATTGATGTCATTAATACAACCCAATTGTGTGTACGTATTGTATGATTACCCACTAAGTAAGCACAGAAACCATAAATCACATATATCATATCATCGGAGCTCAAAAACTCAAAGCATCATATCATCAACCATAGCAACTTTCTAATTCAAAATGTTCATCATAATTCATCATAAATCAATAAACATGAAATCATTATATCAAAAATCTTATTCATAAACATTTTCATAAATATTTCAATAAATGTAAATTCAATCAATCATAATATTTCATAAAGCGTAAATTCAATAATTCATAAACATATCATAAAAGTGTAAATTCAATCAATTGTAAATAATGCATGAAACGTAAAATAATGAAATCATACTTTTCATGAATGCAAGCCTAGTATTTTAATAAAATCATGCAATTTAACAAGGGGTCCACTCACAAAACACAACAAATCACAATGTCATTCATTATATTCGGCCAATACCACCCAAAATTCCATAAAAGGAACCTGAAAAGTGCTACATAACATACATGAAACCACCGACCAGCATGAATGAACATAGGTTTCAGTGTAGCCTAAGACAAATGTAAATAAGAACAAAAACATGAGCTCAATGCACCTTCATTGTCGGGAATACTAAAACCTAGATTTAGTCTTTCTTATAGAGCATATCAAGATTCAAGTCTCGCAAACAAAGTAGCATGATGGTCTCATTTTCTGGGAGATTTATCATTATATCCTCGTCAACCTGACTTTTACAACAACAAAAAAAGATTGTTCAAGCAAAAAAGAGCATAAAAATTATAATAAATAAGAACAAAAATAAGTAAGTACATGGATGCGATGTTTAACAAGATTCCAAGCCGTTATAAAGTATTGTACTCCATCGTTCAATTGTCCATTCTATCTGCTAATTTCATCACCAATAGCACCCCCATAGACAGGGTGTAACATGTCCTTCCACAGCGGAATTATGACTAAGCTTCTAGCAAGAGCGAAGTGGTTATATAGTAAGTATTGAAATGAACTGTTAATGATAAGGATGGTTTATGTTCAGTTAATTTTAAAAACATTAATCAAATACATAAACTTTAATAAATAAACGAATACTTACAAGACAAGAGTAATACAGAATCACAAAGAACAGCATGGGAAATGCACTGGCCCACGAAAAATGTCTTGGAAAATTCCTACCAGACCCTCTCGATCATCAAGAGCATCACTATCACATTTGTTCTTTCTAAAAATGACCACCACTTGGCTTCCAGTCCAAAACATATTTTGCATTCTTATGTTCCAGTGACCATTTACCCTTTCAAAATCTTTAGCAAATGTAACAAGTCCTATGAAAATAGGCAAGACAGTACTATGTATAGTCGTTATGTTAAATGGCTCCCAAATTTCCTTCCCAACCAAAAACTTACAAAGTGGGCTTGAAATCCTATCCGGGAATAGCAACAAACTGTTTGGGCCATTAACATGAAAAATTATTCTCAGAAAATGCTGAGAAATAAACGACTTCGAATTAGATATTCACTTTTTTTTATTCTTCATATTTGTTAATTTAAAAGCCAAACCATTTAATGTACTGTCGTATAACTTGTAGGATAGTCTACAACAAACAATTCTACCAATTGAATACAATTTTGTGGTTGAATAAACTGTTGTGGTTGTAAAGCACCTAGAACCACCATACATATACCCAGTGTTTAGAATATCGGTATCAGTGGAAATATTGATATGCATATTTGTTGAAATATCATTGGATATATCGATATCTGTATCTATTACCTTTGATGGATATGGTGAAAATTCACTCAAAAACATGAAAATTTAAAGTTATTGTCTAGAGGGAATGTCATATGTAACCACAACACACGTATGAATCATGAATTAATGATTAGATATTATGTAAAAAATAAGTATGTGAAATATTGATGGATATACCTAGAGTTACCATAATTGTTGCTATACTAAAACCTAGATTTAGTATTTCTTATAGAGCATATCAGGATTCAAGTCTCACAAACAGCAACATAGCATAATGGTCTCATTTTCTAGGAAAGTTGTCATTAAATTCTCGTTGACCTGACTCGATCCAAAATCATGCACCAAAAAAAAAAAATTGATCAAGCAAAAAAGATCATAAAAATTAAAATAAATAAGAACAAAAATACTTAGGTACATGGATGCGATGTTCAACAAGATTCCAAGCCATTATAAAGGACTGCACTTCATCGTAGAATTGTCCATTCCATCTGCTAATTTCATCACCAGTAGCACCCTCATAAACAGGGCGTAATATGTCCTTCCACAGCGGGATATGACTAAGCTTCCAGAAAATTCCTCACTACAAAATACCTTCAAGCCACCCTCCTCTTAGTGCTCATAAGAGCGAAGTGGTTATGTGGTAAGTATTGAAATGAACTATGTAATTATAAAAACAGTTTATGTTCAGTTAATTTTAAAAACATCAATCAAATACATAAACTTTAACAAATAGACGAACACTTACAAGACAAGAGTAATGTAGAATCATAATGAACAACATGGAAAATGCACTGGCCCACGAAAAATGTCTTGGAAAAATCATACCAGACCCTCTTGACCATCAATAACATCGCTATCACATTTGTTCTTTCGAAAAATGACCACCACTTGGCTTCCGGTCCAGAACATATATTGCGTTCTTATGTTCCAATGACCATCTACTCTTTCAAAATCCTTAACAAAGGTAACAAGTCTTATGAAAATAGGCAAGACCATACTATGTATTGCCGTTGTGTTAAATGGCTCCCAAATTTCATTCCCAACCAAAAACTTACAAAGTGGGCTTGAGATCCTATCTGTGAATAGCAACAGACCGTTTGGGCCATTAACGTGAAAAATTATCCTCAGCAAATGCTGAGAAATAAACAACTTCGAATCAGATATCCACTTTTTTTTTATTCTTTCATATCTATTAATTTAAAAACCGAAACATTCAAACCATTTAATGTACCGTCATATAACTTGTATGATGGCGTACAACAAACAATTCTACCAATCAAATATAATGTTGTGGTTGAATAAACTGTTGTGGTTATAATTGAGGTATAAAATATCGATGATATTGGAAATATCGATAGTCCAAAAACACGGAAATTTCGATAGAAATATCGGAATATTATTGATATCGATAAAATTTGAATAAAAACCACGGAAATTGTAAGAAAAACTTGGAAATTTTTATTGAAACTTTGCAAGATGTTTATTAAGTCAATTATCTATTAGTTTATCATAAAAAAATTGGAAGGAAATGCATTGCATGATAGATATAACTTATTTAAGTTGATTATATAACGAGTTGGCAAACATTGTGAGTGTAGAAAATATGTAGTAATTAATGAAAGAAGTTTAAACCCACCATAATCATTTATATATAATGAATTAGTACAATATTTTACACTTTATACATTGCATGGTAAGATACATGAGTGACTTAGCAAGGTTTAAAATATCGATGATATCGGAAATATCGGTAGTCCAAAAACATGAAAATTTCAATAGAAATATCGGGATATTATGAATATTTTAGACCATGGTTATAATGCACCTAGAACCACCATATATAGTGTTTAAGATATCGGTATCAGTGGAAATACCGATATGCAAATTTGTGAAAATATCAATGGATGTATTGATATTAATATCTGTATCGATTGTCTTTGATGAAAATGATGAAAATTTAAAGTTATTGTCTAGGAAATGTCATATGAAGCCCCAACACACGTATGAATCATGAATTAATGATTAGATACTATGTAAAAAATAAGTATGTGAAATATCAATCGATATACCTAAAGCTACTAGAATTGTTGCTATACTGCCAGTAAGAATTTGGGGCATTTGGGGCTATCTGTGTGGTTGATCCTATTATGGATCCTACTATGAACCAGCCTTTGAGGATTTTCGTCAAACACCTCTTTGGTGTCCTGAGCATTCTAGTAAAGCCCACATTGGAGAAGAAGTAGTTAGGCGAGATCTTGCCGGAGGTGGCAATGCACTGTATGGAAGGGGAGAATTGACTGGCGATGGCAATTGATTGGATGGAAGTGCAGAACCTAAGATTGAGAAGGCGGTGGATTGACATTCCGAGAGACATGTGTGTGGGAATTTGGGCGGTTTTCTAAAAAAGTTAGAGAAAAGTTAAAGAGTTGGAGAAATGACCAATGGAGAACTTTCCAGAACCTTATTGAGATTTGTTCAGTGTTTAAAACATTAGTATCGATGAAAATATCGATATGCAAACTTATGAAAATATCGATAGATATATCGATATCAATATCGGTATCGATTGCCTTCAATGGAAATGGTGAAAAGTTGCTCAAAAACATGAAAATTTAAAGTTATTGTCTAGGGAATGTCATATGAAGCCACAACACACGTATGAATCATGGATTAATGATTATATACTATGTAAACATACGTATGTGATACGTGAGAAGAAAAAAAAAACTTATTTCTAATGAAAAGTAATAAAATGCTTTTAAAGCATTTCACTAAAATGAATAAATTAAACATAATTTAATTGAAATTTTCGTCATGAAAGCAACACAGATTTTATTAAGGTAAACAAATACCATAAATAAAGGAATTAAACCAAATAAAGTAGCATAGGTGAAAGAGAGAAAAAGAAACGAATAATAAAATAATATTGTAGGCATAATTTACTAAACAATTATGGAGGCCATATAGAGAGAAAGGTGCGACAATAGTAGAGAGAAGAGAGAGATTTGTAATTGTGAGGTGTGTGTTATTCCACCCCATTGTGCCTTTATTTATAGTAGTAGGGAAGGTTAATTCCTTACCATTTAGGATTACAATATTTAATTGGTAATCTACTCCTAATAGGAATATAAGATACATTCTCATATCTACTAGGATTTACACAATCACATTCCTAATCTAATAGGACTGCAACACTCCCCCTTGAGTGTGTAAATACTTAAGTAAATGGCGCATCAAGTCTTCAGCGATGAAGTAAGTGCAGTTGATGAAGTCGTCGGCACAATGAGCGAATGTGAGTCTCAAATCAATGGAAGAATGCATAAAAAGTAAAACTCACAAAACCTCGCTATGGTAAAACCCAAGGTGGGAGAAAAACTCATAAGCTAAGGAGAAAAGTGAGAAGTTGCATTAAGTTAAAACTATACGTCTTTTGGAAGCAAGTAGAAGAGTTCACAAGGGTATGATCAGCCCATGATGGATGCCTCATTAAAACCTAGTTAGGTAGCAAAAACCCAGTGGGAAAAATGCTCATAATTGTAATGAAAAATAGTACATTAAGATAAAGTGAGTATACTTCTGGATACTCCCCCTGAGTTTGACATAACTTCCAAATCAGAACTACAAGCATTGCATATGATAGTTAGGCATACCAATTCCTCGGACAAGTTTCTGGAAGGTTGACTTCGGTAGTGACGCCGTGTAGAGGTCGGCAAGGTTGTCTAGGATCGGCTTGCATGACTTCAATCTCTTGATGCTTTACTGATGTGATGTAGACGCAATATGTCTTTATGTTAACTTGGTTGATGTATCATGGCTTGGTTGAGTTGATACATGCGGCATAATCTTCATGGATCATCGTTGGGACTCAATGATAGATGAAAAACAGCAAATACTTCGAATATGCTCAACAAGAACTCCTAATCATGTCTCAGTTGTTGCGTAGTGAAGTGAGGTGAGTCTTGGAACAATTCAAAGATTTCGCAACTATGGTCATATCGTGGACCTCCAAAATATTGCGATATCCCTAACGGTAAAGACATAACCATTTGGGGATTTTTCCTTGTGTTGGTTTGATAAGTAACCTGCGTTAGCATAACAAATAAGGCAAGCACCATTCCGAGGATTATATGGGTTAGATCCGCTGAAGATGCGTTGGGATTTGATTTGCCCAAATTCGTAATACCTTCAGGGTAGTCTTTAATACTAATTCAGTGGTTGCATGTAGGCGCGGTGCTGCATCTTTACCAATAGATCAACAGCGAAAGAGATGTCCTGTCTAAATACAATGAGCTAAGTACAACAAAGCGCAAAGTTGAACATAGATATGGAATTTCAGATTCTATAACCTCTTCGAGGGTCTCATTTGCATATAACCTATAGACGATCATAGGTATACTTAAGGGTAACACATTCAGGGTGTAGTTCGACTAGTAGACCAATGTACCGTCAGAAAAACGCTTGAACTTCAGGTCAAGGCATAAACGAGTTTTCCTAAGATCCTTCATCTCAAATTCCATCTTCAGGTGCGAGACAGTTTTCTCAAGCTCTTCCGGAGTCTTAGTGAGATTCGTGTCAATGACATAAAATGTAACTCTAGCAATTTGTAATAAGACTTCATAGTTTAACATGCGAGAGCATAATCCCTGACTGATCAAATAATCACTTAGACGGATATACCACATCCGTCAAATTGTAAGTCAACACCTCAAACAAGTTAAAAGGGTGTACCGTGGTTTTGGAACTATTTGAACCAGTCCATGTAATTCTTCATGAACTTACATGTAAATCTCCATATTTATATCCCCATGGAGAAAACACTAACCACATTTCATAATGCTGCTATCAATCACATGATGTTTTGAGAGAAACCTTGCGCCGTAAGGCATGCATCATATCACAATATTTCATTCATCTCATAACGCTTATTTTCCCATTTGTAACGCAACAAGGTTACCTTAGGCAGTGTAGGAACGACAGGTCTAATACACACTTTGGTAAGGAATTTGACCTAGATTATAATTTCGATTGTCCAATCAGTTATACGTTGTCACTTAATCAACGGAACACGATTTGATATCGTTGCTTTTCATCTATGTCTGTAGCTACCATATAAGTGAAAACATCATCGATGGTAATCTCATTTCAATTCCATTTAGCTCATCCAAACTAGTATACTGGACCAAGAACTTCAAGTCTTGGGAGTAATCCGGATTAATCTCATGAGATGGAAATCATTTGAGACAGCGATCAAGTATGGATTCATTGTTGTGTCGTGTCTTCCTCTTCTAGGAAAGTGAATCCTATGAACCAAGTGATATGTTGTGCTCCAGGCTAAGACAAATTGATTAGTTATCCGCCAGTGTACCGGATTATCCAACAAGGGCGTCCAAACCATCCAATAAGGGCAGCATGCCTTCCAGGGATGTTGACTCGATGTTCGTTAAGTACGTTCATCCTTGCAAGTATGTTTGCAGCTAGTATATGATCTTGTCACTTTAGCTAGATCAGAGGAATGCGTCTGAAGCAACATTTTGAAAGCTACAATTCATCGCATTTACTTATCATACATATGTGATACGGGGATCGAGATAAGACATAGTGGGTAACGTCCACACAAATTCGCATCGTTCTATAGAAACGTTGACGTTCTTATCTCCCCTTAACGGCGAGAAGATTGTCTCATTAAAGTGACAACCCGCAAATGAGCGGTAAAGAGATCGCATGCAAGGGCTCTAAAAGAGCTAGTGTGAAAAAGAATCATGATCGACAAAAGATACACATCCTTCTTTGAGAACCCATGTTGGTATGTTGCGGCGGCGCAACTTGGCACATAGAATGCACACCCAAATGCTTAAATACAAAAATCGTCAGGTTTGTACCCAGTAACCAACTGTAACGTCAAAATGGTTGGGTGGCAGTGGGCCTCAAGGCGAATCAACATAGCTACATACAAGATTGCATAGCCCTATGCAGAAATTAAAAACTTGGTACATTTACCAAATTCGAACGATCATTTAAATTGCGCTTTATGATCGCTAGGCAAAGCTATTTGGGGTGAATCATGGGAATTCGATGTTCAATTATAAACCCAAAATACATGCAATACTTTATAAAAAAACTGTCGATATAAACTCTCCGGCATTATCCAGTCTCCCGAACCTTAAGGGATAAGTAGGGTGGTGAGCTTTTAATCGGCAAGGAGGTTTAGTAGTAATGTGTGTGAACAAACATGTGACCAGTTTGTCGATTCATCAACCAAAACCATAAGTATTTATATGGTTCGCATTTTGGTTGGATTAGTCCACATATATTCCCTTAAATCCACTGTGAAAAGAAAGTCATTTTGTATCTTTGCAATGGATGATTTAGAAAATCAATTTCCCAAATGAGCGGGCTTTGGCAAAGTGTGCTTGTAGGCACAAGATCCTTACTTCGGGTAAGGAGATGCATCGTAGCATCATTTTTCGACCTAAGTGTCCCAAAAGGTGGTGTCAAAGTAAGTAAACTGCTCAATCACCAGGCTCCAAGCTAGCACATGTGGTGTTTTCCCAGTTGGGAGACAACACATTGGCCTCAAATCAAAGCTTCAGGCTCATTTTTGGAGGTGGTGCAAAGATATTTCACTCTATTTTCTTCAGTGGTTTCATTTATGATTATTGTTCTCTCAAATATCCTTAAAAACTCAACGACATGGAGAATTTAAGGTCTTTTGAATGGTGATGCAGTACCATTCATACAAAGAGGAACGTGCCAATGCTCTTAATTAGGTTAGATAGACATGAAGTTGTTGTTAGAGATGTGATTTATGTGTAAAGTTATTATGCGTAGTACGCATTCATCCAGACAACTAGCTTTCTGACATTCCCACCTAATCACGTGTTTAATTGAATCGGTCACATGTATTAAGAAATATGATTCAATTAACTCATATTCGATGACAATATCAATAAGATTATCCATAAGTAAAACAAACACCAAACGTGAATCCAAGAACATGGAAAAGTGTTCACAAAGTAAATAGTTTACTAAAGGGATTCGGCCAACAAGGTTATCCATGTCAAAATTCTACTCTTTCAACGGTGTTCGATGAAGCAAAATTAGTCTCACATATTGACTACTAGAATGGTACTCCTTAACAACATTGGTAAGGATACGAACAGGTGCATAACCAATGATTTATTCCATCAAGACGGAAGTAGATTTTGCAGGGTTAAGGTTTGGGAATACTATCCCTTATTCTTGAAGTTTTAGATCTTAGGTGCCAAGGATCATGCTTCGGGCATGATGCACACCTTAGCAAGCCCTGATTCTACCATATGTTGTGGTAGTAATCATATCTAAGAATTTGGTAAACTTCCACTTTCTACATTACTACTTCAGAGGCGAGTTAGAAACATGGAAGGTCAAGAAAAGTAAATTCGATCGGATTTATAAACTTTAGAATTGTACTCATTCATGGACGTAATCATGGTGTGCTTCATGCAATGTCTTTCATGATTAGACAGTTTGTAGGAGCAAGCCAAAGAGCCATGGAATCCTCGTTCATGAGGTATTTCCATTTGTAATGCTTCGGGTATAAGTCTTCGAATGAAGATCAGGGCAGAGGCTTATTCAGCTCTTCCATGCCATTGTTGGCTACAATGGTTTCTTAACTTCTTGATAGTCAAGTGGAGATTCACGTCTTGTACCCCACATAAAGTGGTTTACGTTAAAAACGTCCAAATAAGGGAAATCGAACTTGTGATCGTTTGACAATCCATTGAATTTGGAGGGAACAAGATTGTGATTGGTGCTATGGGAATGGATCATCCATAAGCATCAAAGTTAGAACATTCAAGTTCTAAGACATGATTTTCATGAAAAACATCAGCTTTTCATGGGTGTATTGTTTTATGAAAACTTCGGGTTTCAAGGACACTAAATTTGAAACTACAAGTTCAATTTAGTTTATGAACGTTTAGTTTGTGAACGTTTAGTTCATAAAAAAGATGTTCCTGTAAGAACACAGAAGACAATATACAACTAAGTGTAGTGGATTTAAGTTGCTTCAGGAACTCAAGTGTGAGTGCTTTAGGACTACGAAAATATGTCAACGGTTCAAAGTATAAAAATAAATTATTGAATCATTAATGTCCAAAAGTGATATTCAGGTCAATCATTTTGGATTCATTATCAAATTAATGGATTGCAGGTCACTTTTAATTAATTCAATAAATCAGGCCATACGGGGTCGACTGTAGAAGCAAAAATAATAATAACATTTGGGTTAAAATGATTTAGAATGCTAAAAATTAGCATTGGATCGAAAAATATAGCCTCAAAAATATTTTGGGCTCGGTTTGGCTCCAATATGCAGCCCATGGGTGGCTTAAGGCCACGGGCTGAGAACATGAAGCTCTGTGACAGCAGCTGCTGGCTTTTTGGGCTAAAGGGGGGCACAGATTAGGCCCAACGAAACGCTGACATGTGGGTTGAGGCGCAGGAACCCAGCCATGTGGCTGGCGTTATGTGGGAACCAAGCCCAATTATGTGGGCTGGCATCGGAGTAGGCTTCAAGCCTTGGTGCATGTGGGACAAAAGCCCAGCAAGCATGACATCTTGCTGGCATGGGCCGAGAGTATAAGGTAAGTCCAAAAGGAAAGCTGCAGGCTTCCTTGATGAAGGTGAGCTACATGCTTGAGTCAAACCAACAAGGCCGAAGGCACTCCCACTTCCTCTGCCTCTCCCTTTCTCTTTGTCACTCTCTCTCTCTCCCTCTCTCTCTCTCTCCCTGTTACACTGGTACAGTAGTAGTTGTAGTAGTAGGAACCCTTTTTAAATGTTCATCTGTCCTTTAAATTATACATGAAATTTTGGAAGTAGGGTGTTTGTTGTATTGATTTGGTGGGTTTTCTATTCTGGTTGTGAGTGTGCTCCTGCTCAATTGTTTGACAATTGTCTGAGTTAGTTCGCCTTCGATCTTTAACAAGAACAATTTTAATCCAACTTTCCATGGGTTGAAGGAGGAAGAAATGATTCAAATTATTCCGATATGGGCTCCGACGAGGAGAGGGATATCAATTTGCATCTGGGCTCTGCTGAGAAGGACGAAGCCGAGGAAGGGAGCTTGACTTTCCTCGATTATGGTTAATTTCTAGGCTTCGATGAGAAGGATGAAGACGAGGAAGACGAGGAAGACGATCTGGGCTCCAATAACAACAACAACAACAATAAAGCATTTTCCCACTAAGTGGGGTCGGCTATATGAATCCTAGAACACCATTGCGCTCGGTTTTGTGTCATGTCCTCCGTTATATCCAAGTACTCAAGTCTTTTCTTAGGGTCTCTTCCAAAGTTTTCCTAGGTCTTCCTCTACCCCTTCGGCCCTGAACCTCTGTCCCGTAGTCACATTTTCGAACCGGAGCATCAGTAGGCATTCTTTGCACATGTCCAAACCACCGGAACCGATTTTCTCTCATATTTCCTTCAATTTTGGCTACTCCTACTTTACCTCGGATATCCTCATTCCCAATCTTATCCTTTCTCGTGTGCCCACACATCCCACGAAGCATCCTCATCTCCGCTACACCCATTTTGTGTACGTGTTGATGCTTCACCGCCCAACATTCTGTGCCATACAACATCGCTGGCCTTATTGCCGTCCTATAAAATTTTCCCTTGAGCTTCAGTGGCCTACGACGGCCACACAACACGCCGGATGCACTCTTACACTTCATCCATCCAGCTTGTATTCAATGGTTGAGATCTCCATGTAATTCTCCGTTCTCTTGCAAGATAGATCCTAGGTAGCGAAAACGGTCACTTTTTGTGATCTTCGCTAGATTGCTCCGGTCATTAGTGTGGATAAGTATATAAATGGATAGAGATAGGAAAGCAAACACAAGATGTACGTGGTTCACCCAGATTGGCTACGTCCACGGGATAGAGGAGTCCTCATTAATTGTGAAGGGTTTACACAAGTACATAGGTTCAAGCTCTCCTTTAGTGAGTACAAGTGAATGATTTAGTACAAATGACATTAGGAAATATTGTGGGAGAATGATCTCGTAACCACGAAACTTCTAAGTACCGGAGTGTGGTATCGTCTTGACTTGCCTTATCTGTCTCATAGGTAGATGTGGCATCTTCTCTGGAAGTACTCTTCCTCCATCCAGGGGTGGTATCTTTAACTGGTGGAGATGCACAAGGTAATGTATCAATTTCACTTGAAACTTACTTGTAGTTTCAGGCTTGGTCAAGCGCGATATAAACCATGTAGTAGAAGTCCCCCAAGTCGCCGAGCTAGGGGATCTGCTGAAAGAGGTGACAAACAAGGTAAGCAATCAGAGCTCCGGCTGATTGTTCACATTCTCCCTATCTTGCAGGCAGCATGAAGGATAAAGAGAAGAAAAATGAGAAGATATGATATGGGATACTTTTGCTTTTGAAGAAGTAACTTTCCACATGCTTATTCTTGAATTAGGCTGGAGGGTTTTCTGGTTTCCTCCAGAGTATAAGGCCGACTGAAGAATTTGAGGGTCAAAACAAGTCCATCAAATCTAGAGTACGTTCGACCCTGCTGATATGGGATACTTTTGCTTTTGACAGAGTAGTGGATGTATCGGCACATGTGCTGTTACGCTTGTCTCCACATGCTTCCTTGTATCCTTCTCACTTGCCCTATCTGTTCCTCAGGCATATGCGGTATCTTCCCTGGAAGCATAAGATGTTGAAGATGAGTATTCGAGAGCAATGCCAGGTAAGTAATCAGGTAAAGGGTTCCAGGCAGTCAGTTCCTGGTTGGAACCTTGATTCCAAATGCTGACTGATTGCTCTCTTTCTCCTTGTCTTGCAGGTAAGAACAAGGTCAAAGGAAAAGACAGGGAAAAAGCATGATATGGGATACTCTTGCTTTTAACCCTGATGATATGAGATATTCTTGCTCTAGTATAGCTTGTTTACAGAGGTATTATCGGGGGGAAAGAAAGCTGAATATTTCGAAAGGCTTCGTTGGGAGTGCCCTCTCAGATAAGAGGAAGGGTTGAGCATTTTTGCAGGTCTGCCTGTCCGTTGGGGATGGAGGTCGACATATATAGGAGTCTCCCTAACATCAAGTAATAATGCTATTCCTTTACCCTGTTTGGTCATAGCATGGTAGTGGGAGCTGCCAGCTTCACATGTTTTAACTCTGTCAGAGCACTTTGAAAAAGTGGTCTGTGGTATCTGGAAAGCTGATGTTGCGTGTGAAGATTACAGACAACCTTTATCCAAGGAGATCCAGCTCTTGAAGTTGGGAAAGTGGTGCCTCTTCGGTTTTCAAACAAGCAATTCTGTCGGGGATCTGGCTCTCGAGATTCGGAGAACGATGCCTCTTCGATTTTTGAGAAAGCAATCCTGCTGGGGGTCATGGCTCTCGAGATTCGGATAGCGGTGTCTCTTCGATTTTTGAGAAAGTAATCATGTTGGGAGTCTGGCTCTCGAGATTCGGAAGACGGTGCCTCTTCGATTTTGGAGCAAGCAATCTTGTTGGGAGTGTTTTCTCAAATGTGAGTAAAGGTTGGGCATGTTTGCTAGTCTACCTTGCCACGAAGCACAGAGGTTGACACACAGGGACTTTCCAATTATCCAGCAGTGGTACTGTTCCTTTACCCTCTCTTCGATTTTTGAGAAAGTAATCATGTTGGGAGTCTGGCTCTCGAGATTCGGAGGGCGGTGCCTCTTCGATTTTGGAGCAAGCAATCTTGTTGGAAGTGTTTTCTCGAATGTGAGTAAAGGTTGGGCATGTTTGCTAGTCTACCTTGCCACGAAGCACAGAGATTGACACACATGGACTTTCCAATTATCCAGCAGTGGTACTGTTCCTTTACCCTCTCTTCGATTTTTGAGAAAGTAATCATGTTGGGAGTCTGGCTCTCGAGATTCGGAGGGCGGTGCCTCTTTGATTTTGGAGCAAGCAATCTTGTTGGGAGTGTTTTCTCGAATGTGAGTAAAGGTTGGGCATGTTTGCTAGTCTACCTTGCCACGAAGCACAGAGGTTGACACACCGGGACTTTCCAATTATCCAGCAGTGGTACTGTTCCTTTACCCTTGTGGGTAATAATATGGTAGCTAAACCTTCAAAATTTATGTGTCTAAACTTTGTTAGTGTTGTTTATTTGCTATTTTTTTACCCTTCTTGGTCAGAGCGATGTAGTGGGAGCTGCAAGCTTCACGTGTCTCAACTTTGTCAGAGAACTTTGGCAAAGTTATCTGTGGTACCCATGAGCTACTATTGCGTGTGGGAAGTGGGTGATTGAACAGTACGATTCATGTGCTTTCTACTTCACCAGAAATCTTCGACAGAATGCCCATAATTTCCACAAAGCTGAGTGTGCGTGTGACAGGTGCTGACAAGGCTGGAAAAGTAGGTGCCTCTTCGATTTCTGAGATCGGCCCTCGTGGTCTTTGAGCAGCCCAGCTTTTGAGAAAGCAAGCCTCTTCGATTTCTGAGATCGGCCCTCGTGGTCTCTGAGCAGCCCAGCTTTTGAGAAAGCAAGCCTCTTCGATTTCTGAGATCGGCCTTCGTGGTCTTTGAGCAGCCCAGCTTTTGAGAAAGCAAACGCCTCTTCGATTTCTGAGCAGGCGCCTCTTCGATTTCTGAAGCTTCGTCGAGTGCAGATTTTTATAGGAGCTGACATTAAGTTCCAAAACCCACTTGAATCTCCACCAGTAGAAGCTCTATTCTTGCACTTCTAAGATCTTGATTTGTCCGACCTCTTCTCTCTTCAACACCTTTGAAAATGTCTGGCCCCTCCGACCGTCGTTTTGACTTGAACCTTGTTGAACAGGCAGCCCCGTCTTCTCCAGACAACATATGGCACCCATCATTCGTCTCCCCTACTGGTCCTCTTACCGTTGAGGATTCCGTGATGAAGAATGATATGACCGCTGCGGTAGTGGCCAGGAACCTTCTCACTCCCAAAGATAACAGACTACTTTCCAAACGGTCTAATGAGTTGGCTGTTAAGGATTCTCTGGCTCTCAGTGTTCAGTGTGCAGGTTCTGTGTCTAATATGGCCCAACGCCTATTTGCTCGAACCCACCAAGTTGAATCATTGACGGCTGAAGTGATGAGTCTCAAACAGGAGATTAGAGGGCTCAAGCATAAGAATAAACAGTTGCACCGGCTCGCACATGACTATGCTACAAACATGAAGATGAAGCTTGACCAGATGAAGGAATCTGATGGTCAGGTTTTACTTGATCATCAGAGATTTGTGGGTTTGTTCCAAAGGCATTTATTGCCTTCGTCTTCTGGGGCTGTACCACGTAATGAAGCTCCAAATGATCAACCTCTGATGCCTCCTCCTTCTAGGGTTCTGTCCAGTACTGAGGCTCCGAATGATCCCCCTCCGGTGCCTTCTCTTTCTAGGGCTCTACCGACTGCTGAAACTTCTCCTAAGCAACCTTTGTGAAGGCTCCCTCTTGTTTGTTTATTTTGACTCATGTATATGTACATATTTGTAACTTATCGGGGATATCAATAAATAAGCTTTCCTTCATTTCAACATATTGTGTTAAATACACCAAAGCCTTCTTCGCTAAGTTCTTTGAATTTTCTTTTGTTGAAGCTTGTATGTTGAAGCTTTGTGAGTGGAGCATGTAGGTTGAGGTAGTGTTCCCTTAATTTCCTTAGTGAGGAAAACTTCTCGGTTGGAGACTTGGAAAATCCAAGTCACTAAGTGGGATCGGCTATATGAATCTTAGAATGCCATTGTGTTCTGTCATGTGTCATGTCCTCCGTTAGATCCAAGTACTTTAAGTCTTTTCTTAGGGTCTCTTCCAAAGTTTTCCTAGGTCTTCCTCTACCCCTTTGGCCCTGAACCTCTGTCCCATAGGCGCATCTTCTAAACAGAGCGTCAGTATGCCTTCTTTGCACATGTCCAAACCACCGTAACCGATTTTCTCTCATCTTTCCTTCAATTTCGGCTACTCCTACTTTACCCCGGATATCCTCATTCCTAATCTTATCCTTTCTCGTGTTCCCACACATCCAACGAAGCATCCTCATCTCCGCTACACCCATTTTGTGTACGTGTTGATGCTTCACCGCCCAACATTCTGTGCCATACAGCATCGCCGGCCTTATTGCCGTCCTATAAAATTTTCCCTTAAGCTTCAGTGGCATACGGCGGTCACACAACACGCCGGATGCACTCTTCCACTTCATCCATCCAGCTTGTATTCTATGGTTGAGATCTCCATCTAATTCTCCGTTCTTTTGCAAGATAGATCCTAGGTAACGAAAACGGTCGCTCTTTGGTATTTCTTGATCTCCGATCCTCACCCCTAACTCGTTTTGGCCTCCATTTGCACTGAACTTGCACTCCATATATTCTGTCTTTGATCGGCTTAGGCGAAGACCATTAGATTCCAACACTTCTCTCCAAAGGTTAAGCTTTGCATTTACCCCTTCCTGAGTTTCATCTATCAACACTATATCGTCTGCGAAAAGCATACACCAAGGAATATCATCTTGAATATGTCCTGTTAACTCATCCATTACCAACGCAAAAAGGTAAGGACTTAAGGATGAGCCTTGATGTAATCCTACAGTTATGGGAAAGCTTTCGGTTTGTCCTTCATGAGTTCTTACGGCAGTCTTTGCTCCTTCATACATATCCTGTATAGCTTGGATATATGCTACTCGTACTCCTTTCTTCTCTAAAATTCTCCAAAGAATGTCTCTTGGGACCCTATCATATGCTTTTTCCAAATCTATAAAGACCATGTGTAAATCCTTTTTCCCATCTCTATATCTTTCCATCAATCTTCGTAAGAGATAGATTGCCTCCATGGTTGAGCGCCCTGGCATGAACCCGAATTGGTTGTCCGAAACCCGTGTCTCTTGCCTCAATCTATGCTCAATGACTCTCTCCCAGAGCTTCATTGTATGACTCATTAGCTTAATACCCCTATAGTTCATGCAATTTTGTACATCGCCCTTATTCTTGTAGATAGGCACCAAAGTGCTCGTTCGCCACTCATTTAGCATCTTCTTCGTTTTCAAAATCCTATTGAAAAGGTCAGTGAGCCATGTTATACCTGTCTCTCCCAAAACTTTCCACACTTCGATTGGTATATCGTCTGGGCCTACTGCTTTTCTATGCTTCATCTTCTTCAAAGCTACAACCACTTATTCCTTCCGGATTCTACGATAAAAAGAGTAGTTTCTACACTCTTCTGAGTTACTCAACTCCCCTAAAGAAGCACTCATTTCATGTCCTTCATTGAAAAGATTATGAAAATAACATTTCCATCTGTCTTTAACCGCGTTCTCTGTAGCAAGAACTTTTCCATCCTCATCCTTGATGCACCTCACTTGGTTTAGGTCCCTTGTCTTCTTTTCCCTTGTTCTAGCTAGTTTATAGATATCAAACCCTCCTTCTTTGGTATCTAGTCGCTTATACATATCGTCATAAGCCACTAACTTAGCTTCTCTCACAGCTTTCTTCGCCTCTTGCTTCGCTTTTCTATACCTTTCACCATTTTCATCGGTCATATCCTTATATAAGGCTTTACAACATTCCTTCTTAGTCTTCACCTTTGTTTGTACCTCCTCATTCCACCACCAAGATTCCTTTTGGTGTGGGGCAAAGCCCTTGGACTCTCCTAATACCTCTTTTGCTACTTTTCGGATACAACTAGCCATGGAATCCCACATTTGGTTAGCTTCCCCCTCTCTATCCCACACACACTGGGTGATTACTTTCTCTTTGAAAATGGCTTGTTTTTCTTCTTTTAGATTCCACCATCTAGTCCTTTGGCACTTCCAAGTCTTGTTCTTTTTTTTCACTCTTTTGATATGTACATCCATCACCAACAAGCGATGTTGATTAGCCACGCTCTCTCCTGGTATAACTTTGCAATCCTTACAAGTTATACGATCCCCTTTCCTCATTAGAAGAAAATCTATTTGTGTTTTTGACGACCCACTCTTGTAGGTGATCACATGTTCTTCTCTCTTCTTAAAGAAGGTGTTGGCTAAGAAGAGATCATATGCCATTGCAAAATCCAAGATAGCTTCCCCATCCTCGTTTCTCTCCCCAAAACCATGGCCACCATGAAAACCTCCATAGTTGCCTGTCTCCCTGCCCACGTGTCCATTTAAATCTCCTCCTATAAATAACTTCTCCGTCTGAGCAATTCCTTGCACCAAGTCTCCAAGGTCTTCCCAAAATTTCTCCTTCGAACTCGTATCCAACCCTACTTGAGGTGCGTACGCACTAATCACATTAATAAGTTCTTGTCCTATTACAATCTTGATTGCCATGATTCTATCTCCTACCTTCTTGACATCTACAACATCTTGTGTCAAGGTCTTGTCCACGATGATGCCAACACCGTTTCTCGTTCTATTTGTGCCCGAATACCATAATTTAAACCCTGAGTTTTCTAGATCCTTTGCCTTACGACCAACCCACTTAGTTTCTTGTAGGCACATAATATTTATCATTCTCCTCACCATAACTTCCACTACTTCCATAGATTTTCCCGTCAAGGTTCCTATATTCCACGTTCCTAAACGCATTTTGCTCTCTTGAACTCTACCCTTCTGTCCTAGCTTCTTCACCCTCCCCCGTCTAATAGGATCAAAGTACTTCTTTTGTGTGTCCCGTGTAAAGTTGATAGGAGCATATGCTCCCAAACAACTTTGAGTGGAGTCGTTCGAAAAGAAGTTTCTATAGCCCCCTTGCTCATTTAACACTGCATCCGGGTGCCGATGGAGATACAGCGACCCTTACTCACTTATCACTGTGCTCGGGCCACACAGCCCGCCACTTACGGGTGACGCACTAGCTTTAGCGCGATTTCGTTCTGGATTCATTTTCATAAGGATTCGACGTAATCATGGAGTGCCGGCTGTCGACTACCTGACGCCCTCCCCCTCTTCCTTTATCCGGGCTTGGGACCAGCAATGTAAGATAAACTTACACAGGCGGAGTTATCTGGGCTCCAATCATTAAAAATATTTATTTTTGGGATTTTTGTTTTTGGTTGATATGTGTGTGGATTTTACAAGGATTCTAAAAGTTGGATTTTTCCATAAATTTTTGTAATTCTTTTGGAATTCTGCTTAAATTCATATGTATATTGCTGAAACTGTATTCAAGAAATGCTGTATACCAAACGCAGTATAAATAATACGATTTTAGTCCGATATTGTATCAAACGTCCGACTAATTAGTCAGTACTATCCGATGACTATTTATCCTATCCGACTGAAATAGTCAATACAGTCTGAGCTGACAAAGATGATCTTAAAGTCCATCTAGTAATAAGTACTAACATAACTATGGAATGAAAAAATACAAAAAAAATCAATCTCAAATTGTTTGCTGATCTTAAAAACAAAATCCATGCAACTAAACCTAATTAATACACAGCTCGGCTGAGCCAAATATTTCAATTTACTGGACACAAAAGCAAAAAGTCGCAAAATTTTATTAAGATTTATTTTGCTACGTTTTCTCGGCTACCAAACAATGGAACTCAGATGTGCTCCTCACCCATATTACCAATGAACGCCTATTTTTCAACTAAATGGAAAATTTTTCCACAAAACCAAAAGCTAGGAACTTCGAACAATGAAATTAAAGTTCAATTAAACCAATCTACAATCGGATGAGATGGAAAATCAGCTAATTAATGCGATTCGATCCCTTTTTGGACCGATTTCCCAAATACTTCACGGAAAAAACAGATTAATTCTTGTATCAAAGGATGTTGCAAATAGTCTCATTATTGTAAAGGTATCATCTCGGTATGCAATTAAAATTGTCATTATATATTGTCATATTATATAAATCATCTTCATATGTAGTCAATGCTATCGATGACAAACATTTCAAATAATCTTTTAGATGTCGTATATAAAGCATCAATATGTTGTCAAGGTTGAATATTTTCTTATTGATACAATATACAGAAGTGATTTTCACACATTTTTTAGCCTCTTACACTCTCTTGCTTTAACATGGTTGCTGATATTCAATCCGATAACCATAAATAAAAAGAGATGAGTGAGAAAATAAAAATGGTTGTTATGTTATTTGAGAACAATGTTATAACATTATTCTAAAAGACGGTAGGCGCTAGTCAGGCAGTGGGTTGTGGCTTAGCGCTTAGGCGGCTAGGCGACCTAAGCAAAGTAGGCAGATTTGAAGAAATTTCATTTAAATTAATTAAATTACTACATTATATATACAAATACTATATGGTACAAAATAAATAACAACATATACTTTTATATAATAAATCTTTACAAATAAATAAACACATATTTATAGATATTATATGAGGTGGGAGTTTTAGGTTAATAGTCTGGTGGAAAACAGGTGGGGACTTAAAAGGATAAGAAAGGGATGATAAAAACAAGGGGTGTGTTATCCACACACCCATTTTTACTTCTTACACACCCTTGTTAATTTCTGTTCGTTGATCTTTTTTATTTCATCCGATCCGACGGTCGAAAACTAAAAAAATGTGAAATAAGTAAAAAATGTTGTGTGAATATTACATCTTAAAAACAAAAGTTAACAGAGGAAGATGGTGGGCCTTTTAAGTGAGGGAACAAAAATTAAATAATGAAAAAAAAAAGTCAGCAAAAGAAGGAAGTACAAAACGACGACGCCAAGCATTACAGTAAAGAGCCAACTCATCATCTTCCCCACAATTTTGTGCCCGTCCGTCGACTCTACATCTAAAAATTTCCAAATTCTGGCTCTCCTTCACTTGACCCCTTTGTTACATGCACATACGGACATGCCTACCCGGTTGTTTATCCCCTTTGCATGGCGCCCTGCGCAAAAGTGAGCAACAACTACTCTAATTAGTAACTATTTTGATAACTGTTGTTCGGAGAGCAATAATGGTGCCAATGAGAAAATGGTGACAAAAATTAAAAAAATATACGTATTTTAATACATTAGTCATCATTTTTGTTACCATTTTTTTATTGACAACATCATTGTTACCCTAGCAATAGCTACCAAAATAGTCACTAATTAGGGTAGTTGTTTCTCATTTTTATTATGGTGACAAGAAACCTCTTCCTCCATACTAGCGAAAAAGACTCGATATAAGCAATTTGCATGGATGCATGCATTATGGTGGCATAAACAAATACTACTAGTTCAAAATTGAACCTAGATCCATGGCGGCTTAGTTTTGCTTGGCTTGCAGTAGGCATATTTTATAAATGCGGTATCGTCTCAGGTGGAGAAGACCCACCGTTTAACTCTTTTCTTTTCCATAAAAGTATATCATTAAAAGTCTATGAAATTAAGGATATCATAGTAAAATTCTATCACTTTAAAAACTCAAGAAAAGTCCATATAAATCTTAATACACCACACTCCCCTAAGCTCCCACCAATCAAGTTGAAAAATTCAAACTTGGATTCTCTCGTTCAAGATGAAATTTAGAATCTATTTCCAATTGGAACATAAAAATGAGAAGTACAATTAAGTCTCTTCCAAGATTGAGAAAAGATACACTACTAAATTAAAGCGTTAGTTGACGAACGCTTCGATAGTAGTTGAGTTCGTGTTTATTTTAGAAAGTCTTTTGGATATAAACATACATCTATACTCCTCTAATTCCAATTTGACACGGTTTCATACACAAATTATTTCTCAACAATTATATTCAAGAAGAAAGGATAAATTAAAAGGTATGATAATGATAGATTTAGATTATGCATCTGTAATTAGGAACAACTAATCATAATAAATAATATCTGAATGTTCTGTCCTTTATGGCTTTGAGTAGTGTGTAAGCTGTGGAGCTGCTACTTAAAAAATAGAAAATTGTGTGATCAGGATCCGGATTTACTTTGATAGATCTTAGGGATCTTCACGTCTTAGCCGTTTATCATATATCGTGTGATCAATTTTTATCATATATTATTTGTGTTTAATTTTAAATTAAAAAGTTAAATAATTTTTGAATCCACGATATACAATGAATGACTAAGATGTGCAAATCCTAGCATGATGGGATCCAATTCCGTGTGACCAAACTCCAGATAACCAAATTTACATGCGGCAGAAAGAATCTTAATACTCGGCCAAATATGCTAATAAAATACATAGATAATTATATTTACCTTTAGTTTTGTATTTTTTAATTCTGTTTTCTCTTTATTTACCCTAATATTATACTTTCTATTTTATATACACAAAAAATATCTTCAATGATCGCTAGCTCTTCAACGTTTCTGCTCAAACTTTCCTATCGATCTAATAACCAGTGGCGGCCTTGAGGGTAACCGGAGTAAGAGGCCCGACTAGAGCCCCATTTTGGAGGGGTCTTATTTATATTTTTATTTTTTGAACAATCGATATTATCTACATTAAATGGGAGACAGTGGAATAGCCTTACAATGAGCTAGCAATGATGTGGTTCAAATTCGTCTTTGTCAAGAATCGAACCTAAGACATCTCACTTACTAGTGAAGAGGAATACCACTAAACCCGTAGTACTAAGTGACATTTTTTTTTATAAATTAATATTACAAATTTCGTATATGTTCAAGTAAGAAGTTTACATACTTTGGGTCTTTGCTTTATAATTTGCAAGTACTTGCCTCTGCAAAAGAAGTTTTTCAAAATTAAAGATTGATCAAATCTTTATTCAAATATGTCACATGAAATATTGAATGAGTTAGCTATTTTATCAATTAAAAAAGAATTAGTTGGAAAATCAGGTTATGTAAACTTAATTAGTACATTTGCGTTTAAAAATTTGAGACGTGTAATATTTAAGTAATATTTTTATATTCTTCTTTTTTATATTAAATTTAATAATATTTGATGTAGAAATCAACTTTTTAATGTCTTTTTTTTAACAAACGATATTGTATTACAAGGAAAGAGAAACACTACTAGAGCGTAATACTAATGAATTACAAAAAGTTGAGAGTCAAGGAATTTTAGGGCCTTACTTCAAAGGCTTGCCAAAGACCTCTAAATTCTCAATGTTGGATCTGCCAATAACAAAGATTCTTCCTGCAACTTTCTTTATGTGCCCGTATATTTATTTGAACGTTCATCAACAAGTGAGCGTCAAGATTTTAAATTACGCATTATAAGATAAATAAATAATTTTTAAACGGTGAATAGAAAAAAATATTCATGCCAATAATTCCTATAAAATATAAGATTACAGCTTCCAAATACAGCTTTCTTCCCCAAATCAAAAGTTAAAAAAATGGATAAACATCACGCAAAACAAGCATCAAAACAATTAAATTGGAAAAAAACATATAGAAATTTAATAGAATTTTGTATTTCTTGCCCTTAAAATTAGCATGTTTGTTGAGTATAAATGTTAATGGGCTGCTGACGCGTTATTGTCAGTAAATATCCATTTGGATACTGTGGATTGGAGACATAGCAGATAATTGCTCGTCCTTTGGACAGCGACATTAAAATTACCAAACTGCACACGGGCGTCCGTCAAACGTAACATGCGCACAAAATCTATGTTTCCCGAGGAACACACGTGAGGGCACTCTCGGTATTTCACTTTTCTTGGCCTGTTGTTCCCTTGTCGCCAAAGTGACGTCGTTGCTCGCTAACACAGAGAAAAATAGACGAACATTATATTTGCAACCACGTTAATCGGAGCCGTCTTTGTCTCTGCCACAAGAAAAAATCATAAAATAAAAAAGAAGCGAAGAAAAGTACAGAAATTTTTTAAAAAATAAAATAAATCTGTCGATCAGATGTTGATGTTGAAGTTCTTTGATATAAATATTACAAAAATTTGTCTTCTGATTGTTGCTGTTCTTCAATGCGGATGCAAATACGACGAACGAACTGGATTTAGAGAATTAATTTTCGAAAATCGACGGAGATGGTTGCTGTTGCATTGATACTCTGAGATGTTTCTGGCTGCAAAGATGGCAGATTTGTGAATTGGGATCGAGAATTGAAGCGTAGGGCATTGAATTGGGGACGAATCGATTTCTGGGTAGGTGGGTTTTCGCAGTTTTATGTACCCTCTCTGTAGTTTTTCTTGGAGCTTCCGGTTCGTCGGGGATTCTTGAGGGCACGTGGCGGCAATATACGGGTGCCCCTTTTTGGCTTTTCACTGGAGGGAAGATCTGAAAACGGTTTCTGTTTCCATTTTACTTGAATCGCAAGGTAAACTTTTAATCTTTTTATCCGAATTTTATAGAAAAATAAAGACTCTGTTTTTAGAATTTGTTGGTGTTGTTTTTGGAACGTTTGGGTTTGTGTTTGCGTGTGGGAGCTTATTGGATACGGATGGGTCTGAGTTGGTACATGCAGAGAAGCTTTCTGGGTTTCCTGAATTTTCATGGCAGTTGTTGGGAGGTTGCTGTGGGGTTTTTTTTATTGAGTTTCTGGGTTTTCTGAATCCAGTGTTCATCTTTGTTTTCATTCGATTTCGGAACTTGGGTTAGTTTTGTTTGGTGAATTGAGCTGCGGTTTTGAGGATTTTTTTTTCCCTTTCGTGCCAGGTTGTTGAATCGAAATAGAGAAAGAGGAGTTGCTGATGGGGTGCCTTTAGTGTTTTGTTTTGTTAGTCTTTGTTCTTATGGGGTGAATTTGGCGCGGTTGCAATCAAGAGTATGATTGTGACGAGTTTAGTGTTTCGATTTTAGTATTGGGGGTGAATTGGTCAGGTTTCCCATCTAGAGTTTGGCTTGTTAAGAGTGGTGATTGGCAAATGAGCAGGGTAGCAGAATCGTTTGTCGATGGCTGCGCCCAACAAGATGTTCTCCCATTTCATTTCCATGGTGAAATCATGGATCCCTTGGCGATCAGAACCCGCTAATGTTTCGAGGGATTTTTGGATGCCTGATCGTAGCTGTAGGGTATGCTACGAGTGTGATGCACAGTTTACTGTATTTAACCGTAAACATCATTGTCGACTTTGTGGTCGAGTTTTCTGTGCTAAGTGTACAGAGAACTCAATTCCTGCCCCCTCTGGTGATCCAGGAACAGATCGGGAAGAGTGGGAGAAGATTCGTGTATGCAATTTTTGTTACAAGCAACGGGAACAAGGCGTAGCTATTCCTGATAGCGGAATCCTGATTGCCAACTTGGATCTTAGTTCTTCACCATCAGAAACAAGTTTTGCTAGCTTTAAGTCATGTGGCACTGGTAGCAGTAGTAGCTTCACTAACTCAATGCCACACTCAGCTGGACCATATCAACGACTTCAACTTGGTTCTGGCCTCAGCCCCAGTCAGTCATCTCTAATGGAAACTAACACAGAAAAGCAGAGCAAATTCGGACCATGGAGGAACACTGATTTTGGTGCCAATATGTCTCCAAACCAATATGAAGTTGCAACTGCCAGGTTTATATTTCTTCTTTGGCAGGTTTATATTTCTTATTATTTGTGCCCTTAAGATTTATGTTCAAGTTCACTATGATTCCCATTCTGTGCATGGTTTATAAGAAGAGAACAATGAATTATATGTAGTTTTTTTAGCAGCTGCTGAACCGCTTGTTTGTTCTTTGGTATCAGGAGTGATGACGAGGATGTTGAGTCTGGTATTTTTCAGTCAGATTCAAAGAATTGTTCTCAAGTCAGTGACTACTTTAGTCACATTGATTTTGATGAGATGAGCAACGATGATGGATCCCATAAGGTGCATCTTGATGGTGAAAATATTGATGCGAAAAATTTAAGTAGCTCCTCGTTACTTCCCAGTTATGACTCGCAGGTTTTGGAGGGAATCCCACAGCTCGAAAAAAAAGAAGATGAACATGATATTGGGGATGAATGTGAGGCATCTTCGTCTATGTATTCTGCAGGGGATGGTGATATACAACCTGTGGATTTTGAGAACAATGGACTTTTATGGCTCCCCCCCGAACCAGAAGATGAAGAAGATGAAAGGGAAACTGTTCTCCTTGATGATGACGATGATGGTGATGCTACAGGAGAGTGGGGCCATTTACGTGCATCAAGCAGTTTTGGAAGTGGGGAATATCGCAATAGGGATCGGTCAGGTGAGGAGCACAAGAAGGCCATGAAGAATGTAGTTGATGGACACTTTAGGGCTTTGGTAGCTCAACTATTGCAGGTTGAGAACCTTCCAATCGGCCAGGAAGGAGAAACAGAAGGTTGGTTGGAGATCATTACATCTCTGTCCTGGGAGGCTGCTACACTATTAAAGCCAGATATGAGCAAAGGTGGAGGGATGGACCCAGGTGGTTATGTAAAAGTAAAATGTATAGCTTCTGGATCTCACTATGATAGGTAACTGATGCATTATGATTCATTGAATTTTTCATGCATAATTAGTATGTACTTCTACTGCACATTTGTGATTTCATGGCTTGATTTTTGTGCATGAATGATTAAGAAAACACAATTGAAATGTATCGAAGACCATATATTAGTACAAATCACTATTGCATAGTTACCCATTTGCAATAACAAAAGAAGAAATTTTTTATAACCATTAGAAGGAGAACTCAAAATCTAAAAGGTAGCAGTGTTACTTCCATATGATTGCAGGATTACTTTTTCTGTTAAGCGAATTTGTCTGATGAATTATTGCAATGCATATCTGATATGAGTTACTCTGCTAGTGATGTACTTCTATATAGTACCTTCCGCTTCTTATTTATAGACATGTAATATTTCTGTTTTTAGGTTATGCCTACTTCGAATGAGTTTGACTTATTTTTAATCATTTCGGAAGAAAAAGAAAAACCTGCACCGAAGTCACATGTTTGTATTTATTGTAGTTGATTTGTCGGGGCTTATGGCCCCAGTGGTATGAATGTTGCCTTCCATCTGAATAAGAAATTAAAATCTATTGTTGCTGTAAAAGCAATTGTTTGTTTTCTAAGGTTTTGAGTGTTTTTCTTCTAGTATGGTGGTCAAAGGAGTTGTGTGTAAGAAAAATGTGGCTCATCGACGAATGACATCCAAATTAGAGAAACCTCGGTTTATGATACTTGGTGGTGCTCTTGAGTACCAGCGTGTTTCTAACTCCTTGTCAAGTTTTGATACTCTATTGCAGCAGGTTCTGATTGCCTACTCTTCTCTTCTCTTAGTTTTTCACTTGGTAGTTTCTAGAACATTGGAAACTGTTTTTATTTCCTTAATAATAAATTAATCATTCTTATGCATTTATATCCTTATCTAGGAGATGGACCACTTAAAGATGGCAGTAGCAAAGATCGATGCACACCACCCTGATGTCCTTCTGGTAGAGAAATCAGTTTCTCGATATGCCCAAGAATATCTTCTTGCAAAAGACATATCACTTGTTCTGAATATCAAGAGGCCACTTTTAGAGCGCATAGCTCGCTGCACAGGTGCTCAAATAGTCCCTTCAATTGATCATCTCTCATCACAGAAGTTGGGCTACTGCGACTTATTTCATGTGGAGAGGTTCATGGAAGATCTTGGTTCTGCTGGTCAGGGTGGGAAAAAACTGGTGAAGACATTGATGTATTTTGAAGGCTGCCCAAAGCCATTGGGTTGTACTGTAAGTCCTTGGATTATCCCTGCTACACCTGTTTATGAAGATTGCGTAAATTTGACACTGTTGACAGTTTTTTTATCCTTGCGATTCTGAAGTGCTATGAAGTTTTCATTTAGCTATTTTGTCCATGTCATTCCAGATTCTACTTAGAGGTGCTAATGGGGATGAGCTGAAAAAAGTGAAGCATGTGGTTCAGTATGGGATTTTTGCCGCATATCATTTGGCTTTGGAGACATCCTTCCTTGCCGATGAAGGAGCCTCTCTGCCAGAACTCCCATTGAACACTCCAATTACTGTGGCACTTCCAGATAAACCATCAAGCATTGAAAGGTCCATTTCCACGGTGCCTGGTTTTAGTGTTGCTGGCAATGGACAGTCTCGCAATGAACCACGAAGATCCAACAGCGTCCCAGTTTCAGATTTGGACTCAGCTATCAGAAGTATACAACCTCCTTTACTAAGTAGTCGTACCTCTCTACCCACTCCTCCCACTTCAGGTTTCACCATTTCTACATCTGTGTACCCCACTCCATCTGGGAATGCTTCAGATACCACATCTGTGTACTCTACTCCGTCTGGGAATGCTCCAGATACTTATCACAAGAGTCTTTCTTCTTATCATATGTTTGATAATCAAAATGAAATGAGTTCTAAAGAATTTTCACAGGTGGAAAATTCTGCAACCAAAATTTGCTCTGATATCATGTCTAGTCATCTCGCTGGCAACAATTTGAGGTCTTTAGAGACTATGGGACAGGGTATCTTCTCAGTTGCCCAAAATGATGAAAGTGTAAGTACTGGAAATCAACTAGGTGGTTCAGACAATTCATTTCTGCATGAAGATGGTAAAACTCAAGCTGATGAACCAGGACCTATGAATGAAGAGTTTCCTCCGACACCTTCTGACCATCAGAGCATTTTGGTTTCCTTATCATCCCGGTGCGTGTGGAAGGGGACTGTCTGTGAGAGGTCGCATCTGTTTCGAATCAAATACTATGGAAGTTTCGATAAACCATTAGGACGGTTTTTACGAGACCATTTATTTGATCAGGTGAGCTCTTTTTGACTTTTGCGTTCTCTCTCATTCAACTTATGATACAACTTGAAACTGAAAATGCTGAATCATGTGTCAGAGTTATCAATGCAATTCTTGCGAGATGCCTTCAGAAGCACATGTTCACTGTTATACTCATCGTCAGGGTACTCTCACTATATCTGTTAAGAGGCTGCCAGAAATTCTCTTACCAGGTGAAAAGGAAGGAAGGATCTGGATGTGGCACAGATGCTTGAAGTGTCCGAGGACAAATGGATTTCCTCCGGCTACTCGGAGAATAGTGATGTCTGATGCCGCATGGGGTTTGTCATTTGGGAAATTTTTGGAGCTCAGTTTTTCAAACCATGCGGCTGCAAGCAGAGTGGCGAGCTGCGGCCATTCCTTACATAGAGATTGTCTTCGTTTCTATGGGTATCTTCTCTGTCCCAGAATTTGCATAAGTGTTAGTACAATATAATTGATATGATATTCTTAGCCTCTTGTTGGTTGGGTTGAACCCAACTCTGATGGTTATGCTTAACTCTCTTTTAATTTCAAGTACATGCTGACAAATAACTTCATCGATGCCCTTCAAGTTGTCGAACATAACTAATATGTGGGTGGAATATATAATTGCATAGAAGTCCCAATCTTTCTCTCTCTCAATATGTGTATTCATGCAGATTTGGGAAGATGGTCGCTTGCTTTCGGTATGCATCAATTGATGTTTATTCTGTCTACCTTCCACCCGCCAAAGTGGATTTCAATTATGAGAAGCAGGAATGGATACAAAAAGAAACAGATGAGGTACAATGGTTCCATGTTTGGATATTTTAGGATTGCATGCTTTATGTCGTTGATTTGTTTATCTGGTTATAATAGGTTATTGATCGGGCAGAGCTTCTTTTTTCTGAAGTATTTAATGTTCTTCGTCAAATTGCGGAGAAAAGATCTGGTTCAGGATCGCATAGTAGTGGCATGGTAACACCTGAATCGAGACACCAAATTGTCGAACTGGAAGGAATGTTACAAAGGGAGAAGGTGGAATTTGAGGTGAGCCCTTCAATTATTCATGGGCCACTTTCCAGCTTTAGTTGCAAACTTACATGTTCTAGAATCTGAACTTTACACATGGCTGGAAGATACATGTAGAGTTTTCTTTTTGTCGCTGCACATTCATGTGCATGGACCAGAAACAATACTTAGTCAATCAAATTCCTTTTTATAAACCCTTGTGATTCATCCTCAAGCTCCTTTAATGTAGCACGAGTGGCGGAAATATCTTTGATTGTCACAAATTCTTCTTGTCAATTAATTGATAATCTTGTTGGTTTATATATTCATTTACATCAATATGGCCTTGTCTGTGAAGATAATTCTGACCAATCTTCGTATGTGAAGTAAATTCTCTGTTTTGATATTTGGCTTAATATGTTTTCCTTGATGCTTTATTTTTCAGGAATTGCTCCAGAAAACTTTGAACAGAGAAGCTAAAAAGGGCCAGCCTGTTATTGACATTTTGGAGATCAATCGGCTGCGAAGGCAGCTGCTTTTCCAATCTTACATGTGGGACCATCGCTTAGTTTATGCTGCCAGTTTAGAGAATAACAGACACAGCGATGGTTTGAATAGCTCAATTCCAGATGAGGGGAAACCTGCAACTAATAGTGAAGATATTGCTGATAATGTGGCAATAAATCCAGGAAAAAGTTATAATAGTTGTGATTCCTTTCTTGTGGATACAATGCTTAACAAAGGATTTGACCACGGGGAAGACATTGCCAACACTGTCCACTCTGAAATGGTGAATAAAGAGAGAGACAGTGGCCGAAATTCAAAATATGAAAACGAAGATCAGTGTAATCTCTCTGATGGAGTTAGCACCTGTGATCAATCTGATCCTTTGAAACCAAGGGCAGGTATTCGTAAATCCCTCTCTGATGGTCAGTTTCCTGTCATAATGGATTTGTCAGATACCCTTGACACTGCATGGACTGGTGAAAATCAATGTGGATTTGGAACAGCGAAGGACAGTACCCGCACAGTTCCTGTTTTAGGTCTAGCAGATTCAAGTGCCTCTCCCGTGAAGGACGGATTGAACTTAGACCATGCAGAAGACCAGAATGGGCCCAAGCTTGCGCATTCTGCTTCTGGATTATCTACTAAGGGGTCTGAAAATATGGAAGACTCTGTAAGCTGGTTGAAAATGCCCTTTTTAAACTTCTACTTCAATAAGAATTTTTTATCTGCTTCTCAGAAGCTTGATACACTTGGTGAGTATAATCCGGTCTATGTTTCATCCTTTCGGGAGTTGGAACTTAAAGGTGGGGCTAGGCTGCTTCTGCCTGTGGGGGTAAATGATACTGTTGTCCCCGTATATGATGATGAGCCCACGAGTCTTATATCTTATGCCCTTGCCTCACCAGATTATCAATTGCAAATAAGTGACGATGGGGAAAGAACAAGAGACAATGGCGATGTTAGTTTGTCTGACTCTCTCGCTATGCAGTCACACCATCCTGATGATGACACAACATCTGAATCCCATCGAAGCTTTGGGTCTACTGAGGAGAGCCTTTTGCCCACATATGGATCTCGTAGCTCCCTGGGTTTGGATCCGCTTTCATACACAAAAGCTTTGCATGCAAGAATTTCTTTCGGAGATGATAGCCCACTTGGTCAGGTTAAATACTCAGTGACGTGTTACTATGCAAAACGTTTTGAAGCCTTAAGAAGGATTTGCTGCCCATCTGAGCTTGACTATGTAAGATCTCTTAGTCGTTGTAAAAAGTGGGGAGCCCAAGGTGGAAAGAGCAATGTCTTTTTTGCTAAAAGCTTGGATGACCGGTTTATCATCAAACAAGTCACCAAGACGGAGTTGGAATCTTTCATAAAGTTTGCTCCCAGTTATTTCAAATACCTATCTGAATCAATTGGCACAAAAAGTCCAACATGCCTGGCAAAGATTTTGGGGATCTATCAGGTACTTACTTTTAGATGAACCTCAAAAGCTGTCAACTATTTTAACCAGATTAACCTGACAGCTTGCCGTAAGAACTATTTTTTATTACCGCTGAATGATACCTACTCTTTCTGTGGTTGTATTTGTATTGAAGGTTACATCAAAACATCTTAAAGGAGGGAAAGAGTCGAAGATAGATGTCTTAGTTATGGAGAATCTTTTGTTTGGAAGAAATATTACGCGGCTCTATGATCTCAAAGGATCTTCACGGTCTCGTTATAATCCTGATTCTAGTGGGAGCAACAAAGTACTGCTGGATCAGAACTTGATTGAAGCAATGCCCACATCTCCGATCTTTGTGGGAAACAAGCCAAAGCGTGTGTTGGAGAGAGCTGTCTGGAATGATACTGCTTTTCTTGCTGTAAGTTCTGAAACTCTCTTCTTTGTGAGTATGCTCGCGTGCCAAATTCTGATCGGCTGAACTTTTATTTCCATGTATACTAAAATTAGGTAATCCCTTGTCCAATCTAACATGTTATTATGTATTCTTATGCAGTCAATTGACGTAATGGATTATTCACTACTGGTTGGGGTGGACGAAGAGAATCATGAGTTAGTACTTGGAATTATTGATTTCATGAGGCAGTATACATGGGATAAGCACCTTGAAACTTGGGTTAAAGCTTCGGGCATCCTCGGTGGGCCAAAGAACGCTTCTCCAACTGTAGTTTCCCCAAAGCAGTACAAAAAAAGGTTCCGGAAAGCAATGACAACCTATTTTCTGATGGTTCCAGATCAGTGGTCTCCTCCGTCAATTGTTGCAAGTACATCCCAGTCTGATTTGGGCGAAGACACAGGTGGTAATTCGGTTGAATGACGCTGGGAGTCAATCCACATGTACATGTAAGCATGCCATTCAGGAATTGACCCTGCCACATGAATTGTTACCTCATTTCATTTACTTCCCTTTTTTGATATCTCTATCCCAATTCTTTTGTATAGAAGTATATCGTTTTGCATTTTCTCGTTTTACATGAGAAATTCATGATTATTTTGCTAGAAGATGCAGAAGAAGGCTGTTGAAGCCATGGAAATTTTGGTCGGGTATAGTATTGGATGACCTCCCCATTAAATCCTTGTGTAGGAAGGAATATAATTCTTGATGTATTTAGCATTAAAATATCTGTGTTCAGTGAAAGTCCTTTAGATTTTTGTACCTGTATATTAGATTCATGTTCATCTCTCTCTCTCTCTCTCTCTCTCTCTCACCAAACTTTTGATCAAATGCAAGTTGATCAAACTTTTAAAGGTCGTACCCAGTGCACAAGGCTCCCGTTTTACACAGGGTCTGGGAGAGGTGAATGTCGGCTAGCCTTACCCCCATTTATGGAGAGGCTGCTCCCAAGTCTCGAACCCGAGCATGGGCGAAGGCACTTGCCATCGCACCAAGTTGATCAAACTTTTGATCAAAGAAAATTGGGCGAAGGCACTGCCATCGCACCAAGTTGATCAAACTTTTGATCAAAGAAAATTGGTAAGTGGAAATATAATAGGGGAGCTGTCTTATTAATAATCAGGGAGTGGTGGAAGAAAAGGCATATGATATTTGTCCTCATTCTCTAATGTTTATGTTAAATTTTGTTGATAACAAATTGTCGCCCATGATTGAGACTCTTTACTTTTCAACTTTGGTCAGAAAATTATGTAATGTTCACTTATACGAAATGTGAGTTACACATTATATTCCGTAACACAGTATTTAAAAAATCAATTAGTAAGAGTAGCTTATCTCATTCTCATTCATTCTTTCAGCCTTTTTCGATTCATGATTTTTTCCATTTCAACGAAATAAATGTGTCATTAAAACACAAGAAAACGGAGTGCAAAAAAGAGGATTGGAAATTGGACCTTGTATACGTCCTGGGTTAAATTTAAAAAAAAAAAAAAAAAAAGAAGAAAAAAAGAAAAAAAAAAGAATGTGCTTCAAAGACACTGCATTTATGTATGTTATTCAATTTTATGATTGATTGAAGGATATGCGTTTCTTTATATGTTACATACTGTAATTGGGAACCGTTGATATGGTTGGCAAGAGTTGCTTGGAAACACTTGGCATGATCTGGTTAGCGGAGAGTGTTGAAGCCATTGCAGTTTTTTATGTCCTCTTGCAGAAAAACACTGCCTTTGTCGCCACGGCTCAATTCTGTGCCTGTTATGAAATTAATCCACCTCTGTTGAAGATGATCAAAGATCTCTGTGTCTCTGCTGTAATTTGTGCCAAAAAAAATAAAAAAATAAATAAAGAGATCAGAATCAGATGAATCGAAACTAGCCGGCTAGCGATTGTGACACACTGCTCTTTTTTTTTTTTTTTTGTCCGCGCTTTAAATTGAATACTTCACAAACGTTTTTTTGTAGTCGCAAGTAGAAGTTGGTGCGCAGGAAGCTAAACGAGTAGTGTTAAAATTGCTAGCCGATCAATTTCATATGTCATGATCAAACTTTACTTGTGTTAGAATGTTGATTGGTGATTAAGAATATTACCTGGGTTGCCAAGGTGTTCTTGGATTATGTTGGTGATACCTAGGACCCTCATCAAACCCTTCACAAATTATCTCCCCTCTGTCATCCTTGTAGCATATTATTCCATTGGACCGATCCTCAAAAACCTGCAACAACCAAAAAAAGAACATCAGATATAAACGAGAAATCTTTGTTGACATAAAATGAAAACGTTAACGTAGTTTTATTGAAGAACTAATATCGCATAATCCTCTATTTAATAGATAATAATAATCCCATTTCACTCTATATTTTCATAGAATTCAAAAAAAATAAAAAAAATACTGACCTCTTCTCTCAAGGAGGATCTGATCTGGAGGGTTGAGCTTTTGATCTTCACTGTTAGTTGACTGCTTTTCAGCCTCAGTACTCTGCTGAAAGGCTTTAAAACTGGCCCAGATTTTTGGATGGAGAGAGAATTAGCAGGAGAAAAGCAACATGCTGTTGCTGCAGCCATTGACTTGAAATATATGTTGCAGAAACAAGAAGAAGATGGAGAGGAAGAAGAAAAGAAGATAATGTGGTTACTAGAAATGGAACGATGCTCGAGTTTATTTTATGTTTTGCAGGCTGATTAAGTAAGAGAGATAAAATAAATAATTGAATTATTGAGATGGCTTTTATCCTTGGTCGAAAATTGAGATAGGGTAATGGTCTTGTCATAGTTTGCATTATATTTGTAAATATAGGTGGTGTGGGGCCCCTTTTTCTTATCTTCTACCCTTTGCTGCCGGTGAAACCCTAGTTAGATTGTTTGTTGATGATGCTACTGCCCCTCTTTATTTTCTGTTTGAGTAATTTTGTAATGCATTGGCGTTTGAACAGTCAGAATCCATGAAAAAGTTATACTTTAAAAGAATGCCTTTAGAATTTCTCAAATTATATTATTGGATGGGGAAAGAAGTTGTGTAAAATAATAGGGAGTGATGTTGCATGATCATTCAATTGTGATGTGTACTGTGACTATAATAAGTTATCTTAATTTTTCAACTTTTAATCGGTGCAACTGCTTCTAAATGTCACTTGCTCAAGGATTGGTTCTGCATCGGCAAGATTTTATTTATTTATTCTTAAAAAAGTTTAGGCATCAATCAAAATCAAGGGTTAATAAAATAGGAATTGGATCCCCTCCTGATCAAATGGTGGGGATCCTCATGACCACACAACATGGGCTGTTGGATTTTGATCCAACGGCTACAAACAGAGGTCCCTCTAAAAATTATAATAATTGTAGTCGTTGGATCACCATTTACTCAGGAGGGGATCCAATTCCAATAAAATATAAATCTCTTCTTTTATTATTGTTGTTTATACTGTTGGTTTGAGGCAATGATTTCCAACTAGACTTAGCACCTTCCCATTTGCATTACTACACATAACAGTAGTGGCCTAAAAAGTGTTGAAGAATCCAGACTTCGAATATATTTCCGTGTTGACATAATTAGAATATGTTCCTTACAATTTGGCCTTATTTTTATGTCATGTAGCATATATTTCTCTTTATTTGTAAGTAAAAGATTTTAAGTTTGACTCCTGTAAATGACAAGTTCATAACCCAATTATTATGACTGGCCCATTATGTGGCTTACTCAAATTCTTCACCTATTAAGAGCATCAGTGGCGGAGCCACTTTAAAACTAGGGTAGACTCGGGCCTATAAATTTGTTGTATTGGTTAGTCCAATTAACTCCAATCCAACAAATACAAAGCCTTTTAACTTTTTACATCAAATATTCAAAACTATAGTTACATAATAATATTTGTTGATCATATTCTCCGTTTCTTGCATATATACCATTTTTTATCTTTGCTTGTAGACTATTATTTTGGTTTCCCGTTAGTATATCATCTATGAAATCAAGAAGACAAAAAGACTTCCTGTGTCCAAATTAGCACAAAAAGACCCTCCAAATTATCTCATGCCTAATGGTTTTTACAAAAATGCTCCCTTGGTCACCATGAGAAAAGAAATACATGGTCACTCACTCACCTTTGAATTTGATATCAAAAATGAAGAATAAATGGATATGTTTTTAATGTTTTATTTTCAACTATTGATATAGTTGACCATGTATAATGAAGAATATATGCATAGTCACTCACCTTTGAATTTGATACCAATGTGACCAAAAGAAAGAGACAATTTAGATATATATTATTTCCATTTTAGTCTAAAGTGTGCCCCCCTTAACATAAATTTATGGCTCTGTCATTGAAGAGCATCTCCAACAATTTTGTTAGATGCTTGCTAGTCTAGTGGGTAAACAATGTCAAAAAATTATCTTATCTACTCACTTTAACTTTTCTTCTCGTACAACACTCTCTATTTTGGGTAATGGTAGGGAGACTAAAAGTATAGACTAAATTTTGTAAACTAAATGATATGGAAGTTGATGATTTGATTATTACTAAGTGTTGATCAACATGTTTATTTATTATTTGTGACACATCATTTAGTCTGCAAATTTAGCCTACAAAGTTAATCTTCCTAGCATTATCTTTTTTAATATTTAGCTTTTGAGCATTGCTCTGTAAACTTAAAGAGGAACTGTTCATTTTGCTATTATATAGACTCTTTCATAGATTTTGTTGGAGATAAGATTTTTTTAGAGTGATTCCTTAAAAGGAAGTTTTAATGGTTTTAAAGCTTCTCATGGAGATGTCCTTTGAGTTTTTTACAATATATAACATCAAATGTCAACATTACATGGCCCTAATTTTGTGTGTGGTTTAAGAACTAGGATACAGAGAGTCAAATGTTAGGCAACTTTAAGTTAGAAGTATTTCTTTTATAAGGTGAGATTTATCACCTCTCAAATTTTAAAGAACCAAACAACTACTCTTTAGGCGCTGCAGTTTGCTTTCGTGCAATTTTTGTTCAATCTTTATTCATTTTTTTATTTTTTATTTTTTATTTTTTTCCTCCACTTTCTAGTTATCTTCTGAGTTCTGCCCTCATTACCATTCAATTATTGAAAGATTTTAGCCCCATGGAAGTCAGCCTTAATCCATGTATTTTAAATTATCCCATTCAAAATCAATGCAAATAGTTCTCGTTTCGTATACGTGATTGGATTAAGAAGAATAAATAATTTAGACGATTGGATTAGAAAGAATAAATAATTTATGACCAACTTAGGGTTGGTTTGAGGTTGCTTAAATTTTTTTTTTAAAGCTGCTTATGAAAAACGTTGAGGCCTTAATTGTGGTTAGTAAATAAAAAAAAAGTATTTTGTTTTTCTTTCAAAATCATGGGTCCAAAGCAGCAAAAAGTAGAAGCATCTCTACACATGCCTCTCAAAAAAACGTTATTTTTTTAATTGGAGGCAAGTGAACAATATCAATTAATGAAACTTTTATTTTTGTCCAAAAAAAAACATTCATTTTGACAATCATACCCCCATCTTTTCTTGTGCTAAAAGGCCTCTTAACACTACAATTTACCCAAACACTTATCTGCTTTTTTTCACATATATTTATTTTTACAATACAACGGAAACAGTTAAAAAAAAAACACAATAATCCCAAACTAGCCCCTTGAGGTAGGACAATGATTACTTGAGATGGTAGTATTGGAATAAATAAGTTTTCAACATGTTTGATCATCTTCTAATCCCCTCAAAAAAATAATAATAATAATAATAATAAAATTCTCATATATCTTCAATATGCCTTAAATTTAGGGAGATTATATTCACACACCCCAAATTACTTCTCTCACACCTTTTTAATTTTTTAATATTTTTCTATCAAGTGTTAGTGGTGTGTAGAAAATATTAAAAAATTAAAAAGGTGTGGGAGAAGTAATTTGAGGTGTGTGAATATAATTTCTCTAAATTTATAGGACTATCCCTAACAGTTTAATCTTTTATAATAAACATGCCCTAGATTATAGGCGGCTTTCTTGTCATCAATCTTTTATATACCTTGTTTGATATATGTAAAGACAAAAACTCTAAGAGCAACTCCACCGTTGCAAAGGCCCCCTAAGGCAAGTCACTATTGAATAGTCTCCAATGAACAGTAACTACATTTTGCATCTCCACCCCTACACTGAATAGCCATGACAATAGGTAATAAAATATTTGTATTTTTTATTTTGTAAAATAATACAAAATAATTACTTGTGGGATTTCTTTTACTTTGACCGGTTCCCTCACCTAGCTCTCTGTCTCATTTCCCTTATACTTTCTCTCTCTCTCTCTCTCTCTCTACCGATGCAACCCTTCCCCCTCATTTCTGAAACTTATCTCTCTTTAATCTCTCGACCCTTTCATTTTCTTTCTACAGCTCTGAGAACTCTCATCATTCCTCTTCTTCGAAACCGAAGCAAATCAAACTAACAAACTCTGAAATCGCAATCCCTTGGATGAGAGGAACTCGAATGTATCCTTGCATGCATCATCAAAGCACCATTTGGGTGATCCACCATTGAAGCCGAGAGCTTCAAGCTTCCATTGCTCAAACCCATGTGAGGTTATTGCCCTACTTCAATTGCTTGAGTTATTCTATGGTTTTGATGTGTTTTGAGTTGAAACCTTTGGGTTTAGTCTCTGCCATTTGTCTGTGGGTGTATCATCAACCACGGCGATGAACTCCGGCGAGAGCCGTTGAGTTCAAAGCCTGCTGGGTTTTACATTTTTTTTAAAATTTTTTTATTAATTTTTTACTTTTTTTTTATTAATATTTTATATTTTTATTAATTTTATATTGTGGCTGACGTCGCCCTGACGTCACTTGGCCCTCGGGCTCTCAGGCCACCAATTCTCGCCGGACCTCTCGTTTAGGCCCCTTCCTGCGCAATCGCCCCCATAGGCTAGACATGATTACTGGGGCTATTGCCCCTTGTTCTAGAGCCGGTCCATCGGGCTACTCCACACGGTGGAGTTGCTCTAACTATATAACAATTCAGGACATATATTACCTTTTTTGTTAGGTGAATATATTTTTCATGTGAATAATGGACCACTAACAATAAATTCCCAAAAAAATTCATCCTCTCTAGACTTTGCTGTCATTATTTATCCCAAACTATTCTATGACGTGGGTCCTCTTAATGCAAAAGTCCATGATAATTGACGTTGTCTTTCCCATCAGGTATCTCAACTAAGGGTGGGCACGGGCGGGGCCAGGCCCAATTTTGAAGGAACCGGACCTTACTCGTTTTAAACAGTAACGGGGCGGGACGGGCCGGGTAGAGGGATTTTGAGTTTAGGAACCGGACCTAACCCGGCCCGTTTCAAACGGGCCGATTCGGGACGGGTCCATGGGTCCAACTCTTTTTTTTTTTTTTGTAATTTATATACTGCACAGCAATAGAGACATGTTGTAGAAAATTACAAGATCTGTTTCACAAGCTTCTACACACATGAGCTATTTTTTAAAATTGAGGATGCGCTGCACATCAATTCTTATATATTCTTATACACACACACACACACATATTAATAAACCGGATGTGGGAACTCGGCAAGTATCATTATCAGTCACCAATAAGGCACTGAACTCAAAACTATATAAATCCTTATGTAATGGACTGTACAAATTCACTGAATTTCTAAATCCTCAGCAACTTCATCTCTTCAACTAGTGAAAGAGTACAACCATACTGTTGTTTGGCATCATATAGAGACTAAGAAAAGAGGAAAACAAAATGAAAACAAAACACTTTCCTTTAATAATAACAATATTTGGTATTACAATAGCACCTTGACAAGAGGGTACACAGACCCTTGATCCTATCATTGTAAAATAAAAGGCTAGAAGAAGTATGATTCGACATAGCCTAGTCTCCCACTAAAACAAATGACATTTTTGCATTCAACGGACAACACTAGATTTCATTAACCAAACATAAATATAATCGTAAAAGAAAGGCAAAATTAAACGTACCAGTAAATGAATGAAGTTCTATAGCCAATTTTGCACCATGTCTCAATGCCAGTTCAAGCATCTGTGGTACTTGAGCTAAACAAAATGTGGCAAATTAACCACAATAGCAGAACCTCATCGGTCGTAATAATACATCGAATCTGCTCTAGATTAACCACAATAGCCTTTTCTCTTCCAAGGATGGTTGAAGATACATCTTGTATAAAGCTTTGAATGTAAATTCATCTCTGAAGAACATCATACAAATTCAATCTACAAACTCATATTTGACTTACAAACATCAAGATTGCAGCTTCAATTACCAATTTTAGTTCAAAAATAAATATCTTCAAAAAATTGTAACAAATTTAAATACCAACAACTTAAAATCTACAATTTATAAGCAGATCCATAAAATTCAAAACCAATCGAAAAGTTTCAACAAGTAATCAAATCACAGCAGTCCATATAATGAATCGAAAAACTTATGCAATCACAGCCCCAAAAAACCTAAATTCCCAAATAAGAAACCCACATAATTCCTAAATCAATTGAAAAGCTTATGCAAAAACCCTAAATTCCTAAATCAGAAACCCTAATTCATAAATTACCCAGGGGTTTGTAGGATGGTGGTGGTGCTCTCAATGGCGAGGATGGTGTGGTGGTGGCCAAAACTCGCGATGGTGTGGTTGTAGTGTTCTTCCCCGATTAATGTCGACACAGTCTCAATGAGTCAAGTTCAGTAGAGGTGGGAGGGAGAACGAGAAAGTGGGGGAATGGACGGAGATGACGCCTTATCGAGGCCTGAAACGAGAGATGAGAGGAGATTCAGGGAGTGAGTGCGACTGTGCGAGGTCTGAGAGAGTCGGAGAGACAGGTCTGAGAGAGTCAGAGAGATGGACCCTGATATATGTTTTAATGCAGAGATTTGATCAACGGACTAGGTTAAATCTCATATTTTTCAATGGTGGAAACGGTCTGGGTCGGGGACTCGTTTCCTCAGCAATTAGGACTCGCCCCACCCCGCAAATAACGTGGAACCGCCCCGTCCCATCCCGTTTCAGATTTTAAAAAATTGGACCCGCCCCGAACCGCTTGAACCCACTCCTACCCGCGGGTCCATGCCCCGTTTGCCCACCCCTAATCTCAACAAAGGACTCTAATAATAGTTTAGACGGTCACTTGCTTAAACGACAACGCCTTTGATGTTGTTACATAATCTCCTAAACCTTTTGATTAACTTCAGTGGAAAGGGATCTGGATCCCTTCCATCAAATTCATTCCATCAATTAATTCGGACCCTTAAAATTTGATTCAACAGCTAAAGTTATTATAACTTTTAAAAAAAAACCCCATGTTTGTAGCCGTTTGATCAAATTTCAAGGGTCCGGATTAATTGATGAGGTGGATTTGGTGGAAGGGATCTGAAGATGATTCATTTCCAACTTCAGTTAACCCTTTACTTAAAAAAGCAGACACTGTTGGAAAAAGCATGAAAAAAAACGAAGCTGCAAACACAAATAGCTATGGTGGTTTCTTTTGTATAAGGATCCTCTCCTGATCCTCTGTTCATTGTATATCGTCCAACCAGTTTTCGTCGGGTATTGTTTGTGTTTAATTTTAAATAAAAATATTTAAATTGATTTCTGACCGCACGATGTACGATAAACGAACACGATGTGAGGATCCCCGAAATCCTCACAAAGATGATTGTTTCTTTTTAGTTGTCACATTGTTGTGGAATAAAGAATTTTATTAATTATTGCATAGCTTTTGTCCTTAGTGTTTTGAAGAGATTTTTCAAGGTAACCAAAACGCAGAGTGGTACACTACGTGTTATTAAAAAACTAACAACTCAACAAATAAAACTTTACTTATATAATGATACGTGGTATACCACTTATGTTCCGGGTATGAAATTTTTTTTGGTGTTTTGGACTTGTTCTTTTACAAAGAAAAGATTGTTGAGTGACAACAATATGAATGGCAGACATCCTCTAGTTTAGATCTGTAAATAGAAGCTTATAGCACATGAAGTATTTTAACTAGACAATACTTGTCACTTTGTCTATTACGCGGATGAGAGCTCCTCACTATAATTTTTATCACGTGTTTTTGGTTTTAACCTTTTATACTTGCAAGTTGTATGTATTTCTTAGACCTACTTCAACTCTTGGAGTTAGGGGTGGTCACTTGGAACCGAAAACCGAAACCGAAACACGAATCGAATCAAACCGCACCAAACGGTTTGGTTTTGCGGTTTTGAAACGGTTTCGGTTTCAAAACCGAACCGCGGCACACAAAACGGTTTGGTTTCGGTTTTGGGTTTTCAAAACCGCACCGAAACCAAAACCGCACCATATAATAAATAAATGTTATATAACTTATATTTTAAACTTTTCAACTAGGTTATAACTTATAGGTTTGTATTATGGCAAACTTAACCTTTCAATTGGATTGTAAAGTATTGTGATTGGTGATCAAGTTCAATTTTAATAGATGTGATGCATAAGGATTTAAAGTTTAAATCCTTTGATGCATTGGATGTTGTCTCAATTTTAGTAGTTGTCATTTGTTGCAGTTTTGGTACAAGTTAGCTGCACTTTTGGTGCAGATTTTTGGTTCTGTTTTGTGCAGTTTTTTGGTGCAGTTTTGGGGTTGTTTTGGTGCTGTTTTGGTGCTGTTTTTTAGTGCAGTTTTGCTGCATTATTTTTTGGTGCAGTTTTGTGCAGTTTTGGTGCAGTTTTGTGCAGTTTTTGCTGCTGTTTTTTATGCAGTTTTGCTGCAATTTTACTGCATATTCATTAATTAATATACGAGGAAAATAAGACCGTCTTATGCATAAATAGGTGTATATTTTAAATTGTACATTTTTTTCTCAAAAACCAAACCGAAACCGTTTGAAACCGCACCGCACCGAACCGAACGGTTTGGTTTCATTTCGGTTTTGGCTTCAAAACCGCACCGCACCCCACCGCAAAATGTTTCGGTTTCGGTTGTGGTTTCATTCGAAACCGTACCAAACCGCACCGCGCCCACCCCTACTTGGAGTAAAACTCAAATTTTAGGTTCTAAACTTACCCTAACTTGCTCCAACCCTCGGGGCAAATATGAGTTTTAACCCAAAACTCATTTATGGGGCAAATTTAGCCCAGGACTCCTCCCGAGTTAGTGGGGTTGGCTCATCATATATGTGTATTTTTCTTCTTTTTATATTATAAATTCATTGAATCCAACGGCTAAGATTTAATATGATCAAATCTAACGGTAAAAATAAAAGATCTATCGGTCCACATTTTAATCCAACGGCTAATGTAATTAAAAAAAATTCTTCTATGTGTTTCATATTCTTTCATAGTGTTTCACGAGTTTCATGGTATCGGTTATTATTTTCAATATTTGTCGAAATCTAATATGTTTAGGTTAAAATGTTCATAAAATTAAATTAGAATAGTCTACATAATTTTTTTTTTCTTTTAAAAAAGTTACTTTAAGAAGAAAAAAAATTAGCCTAAATTTATTCTTTAATAATATGGGACTAAAATTTTAACTCATAATGGATGGAGCAGAAAAACTATTTTTGAGTTCAAACCTAAATTTTTTAGGCTAAAAATTTTAGGTTTTAACCCAAGAGTTGGAGATGGTCTTAGAAAGCCAAACTATAATTTTGGCTCAAGCAATTTTAGCGAACTTTCACTTTAATCTCTATAATTTTGCTTGTTATGATATAAACACTAGTTGAATTGTAAAAAATTCAAATATTTGTTCTTAGACTCCAGGGTTCAAGAAAATTGTAGTTAACCATCATTGGATCTTGATTTGACGATAGGTTGTCATTTAACTTTTTTATTGTTCTTTCTTCTCCACCGTTAAATTAAGATTGAACGATAAGTGACAACGATTTTCTTGAACCCTGAAATCTAGGAAAACGCAAATTGTAAAAATAACTTGTGTTTGCACGTATGTCACCCCCTATAGGCACTCAAATTAAACACTTTTTTTAAGTGACAATCAATAAATTGTAACGGTTAAATTGTGACAATTGATCATACTACAAGATCAAAGTAAGACTTTAATCAAACTATACGAAAGGCTAAAATAACAAAAAACACTATAACAAATGGGCTCATGCTATGGTCCAAAATTCTTAGCCGTTAGCCATTATTTCTTAGCCAAAGATCCAACGACTAAAAATTTTGGATCATAGCATGACCCAATGACACATCCTAACGCATAATGTCCACTTAGACTCCGAATCGAGTTGTGCTGGCCGACACCCGAAGGGTGACGAAGCCATAAAGTGTAGTGATATGGAAAATGTGAATAAATTTTATACCTAAAAGTGCCTAAATATAAGAGTACGCTGGTGAGCAGGAATGAACCCATTTCACACGTGATGTCAAAGCATAAGTAAAGTACAGTAAAGTGGAATGAGAATTATACCATCGAAGGTAGCCACCTATACTAATATTTGCCAAGAATCCACGTCAACATGAAAGCTCAGCACTAAAACCTGGAAGGGCGAAAAACAAGGGTGAGTGGGCTTAAAAACAAAGCTTTGTAAAAACCTTTTCGAAAACATAATAACCCCTCACCGTAAAACAAGTATAGTTTCCAAAATATACATACTACGTATAGTAAGAAAATACTTACCGTAGCCTACAACATCTCAAGAATTCAATACGGTATAATATTTCGTAAGTAAGCACATGACGTCCGCAATCACATAATCTTGCATAAGCCAACATATCATATCGAGTGCTCATCGACACATGCTGACACACGAGTTCATGCAGAGTTATTCTGACATGAACATGACTAGATGTAACAATCACGTGAAGACTGGCGTTGTGCGCAGCATATACGAGTTCTAATTGCCGATAACAATCTAGGACATGACTGGCACCTACAATGGATCCAAAGTGAATGTACAATGCGATATGCACATACATGTGAAAGACTGGTCCTGACCCGAACAAGTACTAACACCGGTGCAGCAACCGATGAGCAGTTTAACAAAAACATAATCATGCCACAATGATTCGATAATTCTAGTCGACATAACATTATTCATAGTTGTAAGTTTAGCTAAGGCATCCCGTATGATTTATAATGATTTCCAAATTCTCGTTGTTACATCATTTTCTATAAATGTTAATTTAATTACGGCAGTCATATAGAAAATTCATTATTAGATGTATATATGGAAACTAAATAAATATATGTATATATCAAAGAAAAGACCCATTCACAGATCATGTCGTCGAGTCTAACCCGCCTCGTAGCATCAAGAGTCCTTGCGATGCGTTTTGCCTAGAAACGAAACCATTTAGGTAAATATAACGTACTAATGTAATTATGCGTTTTCGTACAAAGCACGGCTAATAAAGGAACTATCTTAAAACAGTCGAATTTCAAAAAACGGACGGCGAATTCATATTCGGCACGTTGAGAAACCTAAGGAAGGACCTCGGGTTCCTCTACGCGCCGATTTTGGTAGTCGAAAAGTTCACCGAAAAAGTCACCACGGCGGCGAAGCACAATACCTCCGGTGGATGCGCGTGTGCCCCATGTGTTGGCCATGACGCGCTCCCACGCGCCAGCCCAGGGAACTGAAATTGGGTCCGGGTTGAAATTGGGGCTGGGTTTTTGAGTTGGGCCTAGCCTAAATGGGTTAGATTGGGTTAATAGGCCAAAGGTTATTGGATCGGGCCCAGCAACTGGGTTGGGCCAGTTTTGGGTTGCAGATCATTGGCCTAACAACTGAGTTGGGCCGGTTTTCAATCATGGGTCGCCGGATTCCACGAAGGAGAAAGCCGGAGCTGGCTTGTTATCCAGAGCTCCAATCGAGCTCCATTCACAACTAGACTTCACCATTTAAGTGTCAAAATTAAAATAGGAGGATGGAGATTCGATTAATACCCTTTTAGTTCACAACTGTGGCCAGAAAATAGCTGGAAAAGCTTCGAGTCAGCCTGAAAATTTGGGAAGTTTTCCCTAGTTGCTTTTGCACTCAACCATCACAATAGACTTTCAAAACTACTTTAATCCTACACTAAAATGTGCTCCAAGAAAGTTTAGGTTGGTTTGAAGGCTCGCCTTCGTCAGGGAAAATTATTGAACAATAGCGGCGCCACTGCTTAGAGAGAGAGAGAGAAAGAGATATGTCAAGTTCCTAGGGCTTGGGTTTCACGACGTTGGGTCATACTATGGTGTGGTCATGCTCGTCGGAGCAACAATGGTGTGATGGTGGTGGTGGCGTGTGGTTCCCAGAGAAGGAAAGTGAGTCAGAGAGGAAGTGATAGAGAGAGCTGACAGAGAGAGAGAAGTGAGGTGAGGTGGCAGTTATCGGGTGGAAAGGTGAAATGAGAAAGGTTTGAAAAATGAGAGAGAGAGAGAGAGTCTGTGTGTGTGTGTCCCTAGAGATAGGGAGACACCGGAGAGGTGAAGGAATGGGGTGTGGGCCCCACATGTCTCACAAAACAAGCCACAAAATATCTCCCAATTGAAATTATCGAATCGCCCTTCACGTTCGTAAATTCGTAAAATCTCTATCGTAGCTCTAAATTCGATTCTGCTTATGCCTACACGTTCGTATTGTCGAGTACTACAAGGATATGCTAAAAGAATATTTCGTACAGCTCACTATATGCTAGTCCACGATTGTCAACACCCTCGCCTCTAGGGGCATTTTCGTTAATTCTCTCATTTAAAATTAATAAAATTGTCAAATTAGGAACGGTTGTCACACCCAATCTATTCTAGAATAGCATTAGCCAAAAGAATAGCATGTGTTCTTGGTTGTTCGACTTCATGTTCATGTAAGTTGTAACTTCCCAAAAGTTCTTCCAATGTACCCAACCCAAGACACAGACACACACACACAGCAATCTAGTAACCTGGAATGAGACATGCACCATAATCCAGAGATTCCATCCAAATTACAAAGCCTGTAAATTGCAAAAGCTGTTAAAAGGAAACAAAACCCAGAGAAGGGGATCCACCCCAAAAGAAGCTTCCCAAAAAATAAAAAATAAAAAAAAACAAGTAATCTCTCTCTCTCTCTTCACGCTTGGGACTCATGAGTGGCCTTGGTCCACGACTCCCAAAGCAGTCCCTCCCTTTTTTATGAGGCACTCTTTCGTCCACTCCCTAGTTCCTAGTCTCCTCTTCTGCTCAAGTACGACTAAATGTCACTGTAGTTATAGAGTAACTCTAAATTTTGAAGGCTGAGCTTTTAAGCTTTTGCTTGCTGCCAACTCCCATGTGACTCAATTCTGGTACAGTACTTTGAAATGGCATCAAAGAAAAACTTTGTAGGACAGTTTCATTTACCAGTTAAGCACTCTACAATAAAAAAAAACGAATCTCGTTGTATTTGAGTTTACAATTATACCACTCAACGTAGGTCCAAACTTTGTATGTCAGTTTTAGCGGCTAAATGATCAAATACTCTTAAAAAGAACGAGGCTCATTGTATTTGAATGGTCTCCGATTCAATGTATGTACAATTTGTATTGCATACAAAGAACAGATACTATGTGAATGGTCAAATACTATTAAAAAGAATGAGGAATACTATCTAACTTAACGTAAATACAACTTTCATTGCATACAGAAAACATATACCACTGCATTTGGATACTATCCGACCCACGCTTGTTCAAAATTTACATCTAATTATTTTGAGATGCGGTGGGAGTATCTCAAACTAATATGTATTTTTTTATTTTATGTTTTATCTTTCTCAATAAAACATTTTGCAACTTGTCAGCAGTCAATGCTTTTCTCCTTTGCTTCTGCTTCTATAGTTTCTGCTGCTCACTTGGTCATTGTCTCATGAAAAAGTGTTTTATTACCATACCCAAATGGTGGGGGATATAGACAAAGCTCTTGTCCAAGATACCAAAAAGTAGTGATTCCACACAAGAGAGGCATCCCCATCCACATCCACCACAAAACCTCTCTCTTTCCATGGATCTCACAAGCCCCAGATGCTTTCAACCTCCATCTTTTATCTCATCCAGTGGGGTAAATATCCCACATTTGGATTTTTCTTTTACCTTCTGTTTTTACTTTTATGATCTTTACAATGGGTTTTAATTACTCTTAACTTGTTACCTCTTTTTTTTTTTTTTTTGCTGTTGTTTTTGGTATTTGTGATTCAGGAACCGCCATTGGAGAGCAACCCAAGCTTCTATGGAAAAACCACAAAGGACCCATTTGCAGACACATTTGCAGACCCTCTCTGCAAGCTGAACCTCAGGGAAACCTCTGAGTTTGTCAAGTCACTCCCAGTCCCAAGCAATGCCACATCAGCACAGAGGAGGGAGGGAGGAGTGAGCTCTATGACACAGAGGAGAGCAGCAGAAGCTCCTCCCAGTCCTGGAAGGCCAGTTTTCAGCTTCTCAGTTGGCAACTTTTCCAGAAAGAGCTTTCCTTCAAAGTGGGATGATGCTGAAAAGTGGCTCATAAGCACTTCCTGCCATGACTCTCCTGCTCACACCACCAAGCCGCAATCAGATTCCACAAAGATTTTTAATCCAAAACAATGTGTGGTTTTTTCTGAAAGATCAAGGGTCACAGAGGAAAAGGTCTCAAAGGTGGTCTCAAGCTTTCAAAGATGTGTTTCTTTGAACAATTATCAATCTACCAGAGCTTTCAATGGGGTCTCAACATCAGCTGATGTGCTTCTAAAAGGTTACATCTTTTATTTCAATTTTTGTGGAACCTTCTCACCTGTTGGCTTTTTGCATCACATGTCACTCTTTTTGTTCCACTTTCATCTTCCCCTACTTTTGTTTTTCCTTTTAAAATTTTGATAATATTTGGGTAGGGGGGAATTGAACTCGGGTGCATGGGCGAACGCTCTTAACCAATTGAGCTACAAGCCAATTCAAGTTAAAAGCTCAGATAGTAAACAATGTAGAATCTAGTTTTTACTTTTTCATTTATGTTGTTTACTGGGTATCTTTCAATTTTTGTAAAACACACAAGAATTGATCTCCTTAATCAATAAAGGGTTTTGCTAAGTATCTGTTTATGCAAAGAGAATTGGAGTCTTTAAATCGTCTAGCTGAAATAGTTACTGTTACATTGAAATTACTCAATTTTGATCATAACCAAATTTCTACGAAATTTGTTTTACAAAACTGAAATTTGGGTTTTGTTTTGTTTGTGCAGATAAGTTTGTCGATGACATAGAACCAATTTTACCCAATTCCAGGTGCTTAGAGCCAACTAAAGAAGGCTTTCTATTCAAAAACTCAGCCTGTGATGCCATGAAAGATGCAGGCAGCGGCACAGAAGAGGCTCATGATGTACACCATCGAGATGTCGGCACAGAGATGACTCCTCTTGGAAGCTCAACAACTTCAAGGTGCCCCACGCCGTTCAAGTGCTCATCTCCCGCGCGCCACAACACGCCTGCGAACAGGTCAGGGCCATTGTCACTGGGGCACTCTAGCAGCACCAACAACACCATTGACATTGCCCAGCTGCAGGAGTGCCTCGGGACACAGTACGATTCAGTTACATCGAACTGGAGCTCAAGGGAAGAGGAGGAAGTGGAAATATCGAAGAGCTTGAGACATTTCGAAACAAGCAATGCGTGCGGAGAGAGAATTTCTGAAATTAGAGGTGCTGCGTGGGAAGAGGAAGAAAATAACGAATGCTGCCTTAGGTAATAACTGGATTATTAAGTTAAGGTGTTAAACCACATTTGTTTAAGAGTTTTAAGAGTAGTTTTGCAAGTGGTGGGTAAGGCCCCCATTTTCAATTGTCCATCTCGGGTTTAAACCCTCTCCCCGCCCTTTACTCTAACTTAAAATAGTAATATCGCTTGTGATAAAAAAATGAACGTGTGGTTTGAATGTACAGATATCAAAGAGAAGAGGCCAAAATCCAAGCTTGGGTCAACCTCCAAAGTGCAAAAGCAGAAGCTCGGTCAAGAAAGCTTGAGGTACTTCTGTCATTCTGTTAGTATTTCCTTGGTGGAATCTTACTTTAGCTGGTTTTTGTTCTTTAACCATTTGTTGATTTTCCATGGCAATTCAAATGCAAGCATCAGAAACATGAGATGTGAACTTGAATACTGATGTTGCCTCCCTTTGCTGTGATTTGTATAATGATTTTCTAGTAGCATAGGGAAATAATTGAAAAATACACACAAGTTGAACTGGTTATAAATGTTGAACAAAAAAAAGAAACCCGGGTAACACAAAAACGTCACGTCAATAAGGGGGCACAAAAATCCTGATTTAAATACGACTTATTTTTTAGAGATAAATGATTTTCACACATCTATTTTCTGCTTCTACACTTCTGCACTTTTGCTACTTGGTCATCAGACATATTACTGCACTCTGGACCACCTCCATTGAAGTGCAATGGTACGAAGTGCTTTAATTATTATATTGGTTCTGGTTGGCATCCCAGTTCTTGAGCCACCCGTCGCTCTTGGACATTATTCTTCTTTTGTATTTTACACTGCAGTCTGGACCATCTCCATTGATGTGTGTGTTGCTTCATATAATATGTAGTTTCTACACATGCCAAACTTTTAAAGCAAAGAAGAAAGCTAGAAGTCATCACCCCCACATTTTAATACTAGCAATTGGAGAGTATTTAATTGGGTTGGAAGCTTGGTTTTTTGTCCTTTCCTAAATTCCTTATAGATTAGTGAAGAGAGCCCTATTCAGTATTATTGTCACACCGTTACGAGTATTATTAATCCATTACTGTTATAACTTGGATATTTATTTGTTAATATCATACTCTATATGTTCATGACCTATGAATCATGTCCACGCGGTAGTGAGGTAGTTGGTGGTGTACAAGGTTGGCTCAATACAAGCGTAGATGGATGTGAAGAGAATCCCACATCGGAGAAGTACAACAATATTCTAAGGTTTAAATATAGGTGTTCCACTTCTAATTACACCGAAACTTTTTGAGATAAAACCTCACACCTAAAATTTATTGGGCTTGATACCACCCAAGGGATTCGGCCTAGATGGTTAAGGGGGTAACAGTGTTACTAGTGGACACTTATGGAGCCCGTGACACAATAATCACCCTAAACTTTCTCTTTCTACTTTAATTGCCTGCATGACCGGAGCTCACCCACTTTACACAATGTAGTTACGCCGCAAATTTCTCTTTTTTCGCTTGAACTTCATTTGTAGTTAACTGGCTGATGCTTCTTTTGTTTTGGGTTATAGGTGAAGATACAGAAGATGAGATCGAACCTGGAGGAGAAGCTGATGAAGAGGATGGCAGTAGTTCACAGAAAAGCTGAGGAGTGGAGTGCAACAGCGAGGCAGCAGCACTCTGAACAAATCCACAAGGCCACCAACAATGCAGCACACAAGATGATCACAAATAGGCACAGTCCTCATTTTTCTGGCCACATTTCTTGCGGCTGCTTCCCTTGCAATAACCACTAAGTAACAACCTCAGATCACGAAAGGAAAAAAATGCAAAAAAATAAATTTATATTTCTTAATTTGTAGAGTGAGGCTGCACCGTAAGTCCAAAAAAAAGAGCAGCAATGGGTGCAACACTAGGTCATTGTTTTTTTATTTTCCCGTTACAAGGGGAAATCGAATCGAAATTAGAATCTACAATTAACCTATGAACAAGGGAAGCGATTTTCGTATTCTAACCTTCCTCTGTGTGAGGATTGAATTATGAAAGGAGGATTGATAGACGAGAAGTGCAGACAGAAAAATCGGGAGTGTGACAATCACTATTAGGGGTGATTTTCGGCACAATCGGATCAAAAACAAGTTTTCCAATTTAATTCTGAATTTTTAAAAATATTTAGATTAGAAATTTATTGGCGGAATTGAAAATGCAAACTTGCACCCCTAATCGCTAACCCATGAACAATGTCTCAACTCTTAATCAAAGTATTACGGGATAACCTGCAAAAGATATTTTATCAGTCCAATAATTGGTTAAGAGCATTTATCTTTACACATGAAGTGGGTGTAGTCAAATTAAGATTTTAAAGGATTTTAAAAGTAATAGATTTTATAGGATTTAAAAGGATTAAAGACTCATACAAAATTCATATGGATTTTAAAGAATTTGAATGGATTGTGGTGGAAGGATTTGAAATCCTAGGGGTTGAGGTTGGATTCTTTGTATTCTTGGTTATATATACTTTTTGCTCTCAAAATCCACAATTTATTGAAATCCTATAAAATCTTAATTTTTTTAATACACTTAGATTTGGATGGATTTTAAAATCTTTTAAAATCTTTTAATTGACTACACCTAGATTTGAAAATCCTTTAAAATCTTTTAATTGACTACACCTATATTTAAATGAATTCCAAAATCCTTTAAAATATTTTAATTGACTACACTAGGATTTTAAAGTCTCAAATCCGAGTTTGACTACACTCATTTTTTATTCCCAATATCACTTGTATAAAGAATTTGTTCGAAAAACTATAGGCTAGTGACATACAAGATCTTGGACCATTTGATAACTATTTCGTTTAGTTTTATCAAAACCATAACAAATTAAGGCCGAACTAAAACACATATTCTTTTTCCCATTAACGTCTTGACATTTAGAAAGAACTTATAACTCGAGTGATTGAAAGTCATATATTCACTTTTATATTGGAGCTCCCACATATTTACTTTTGGGTTTGAGGTCCCGAGTACGATTTTCACCCTTTTTTTAATAAAATAAAATAAAAAAGAGGGGACAACTATTGGCAAGCCACAATTATCCATCCATTTCAGGGGCCGGGAAGACTCACAGAGGCATTTCAGCCTTTTTTTTTTAAAGGGGGGGGCAACTGGTGGCAAGCTATAGATATCCACCTCTTTCGAGGGCCAAAAAGACTCACAAAGGCATTTCAGCCTCTTACTGGCCACAACTCTAGCTTCCACACACCGGCAACAGGTTTTGAACCCAAGACCTCCAATTTTTACTTTGAATGAAGCCTCATAATTTGTCATTTACCACTAGATCAATAGTTTGTAGTTCAATTTTCACCCTATTTAAATATGCTTTAAAATAAAGATCACATGAGAGCAGAAGGTTAGACTGGACTCGGAAAACATCTGAAGCCTGCAAAGGCAAAGTGTGGAAAACAGTTTTGTTCTTTGTTATTTGGCTTATTGGCTTCTTACCCCAGAATCTAAGAACACCACAATATTATCGTCCTGCCATTGTTGGAACTTGGAACCTTTGGGACCTACCTGTAACCTGTCTGCATGCAGCCATGCACGAGAAGAAAGCAAAAGGATATATACTTTTACTATTAGCAAATGGCGCAGAGAGATTTTGGCACAGTAATAATTTGTTTTTTACGTGCTCAAAGAGACCAAAGATTTGATCTCATTTGATGATAAAAGCTGCACCACTTTGTCTCAAATAACCCAACTATTTCAAATGTTATTGCTTTTCCGGTCACTCTTGCAGTTGCAGCAAAAGGTTATTATGATGGCTCTTAAAGTTTTTGAGTCTAAAATTTGTTAGCAACTTCCGTGTGAAATGAGTTTATCATTAATATTTTATTCAAGTTTAAAAATTCAATGTTTTGCGAAAATTTTTTACACATGACATCATATCATTGTGGCGATCACTCATTCTCTAAAGTTGTAATGGTGGTATTTGTTGAACCACTTGGTCTTCATTATGGAGTCTGACTCAAACATTAACACCAATATACAATACACAACAGAAGGAAGAAGAACCTCTCTCAAAAGTTATATCCATACATATATATACACACACACACACAATGGTGACGAGGTGTATTCTTTTAGAGCAATTCCACTCATTGCCAAAGGGCAAGGGCAATGGCTTCTCAATTGCACTTTAGACCATCTCCAATCAAAGGAGGGCCAAATGACCATGTTTAGCCCTATAACCCCGCAAGAAATTATACTTTAACAATGTCAAGCCATATTTTATACCATCTCCAACCGATGGTGCCAAATGGTCATAGGCCAAACATAGCCCTTTGACAAAAAGTCCATCTCCAACCGAAATGACCAAAGGGCAATAAGCCAAACATAATTAATATATATATTATTATTTTAATTGAATTAATATGGTTAATTAATTAAGCTACCATATTAAAGTAAGGTTTGCGGACATATTTTAAGTGTCACTTGTCGCTAAATGAATAAGCTTCCATATTTCTTATCTTTTTATAATCTCAATTATTTTTCTGATAGGATTTCAAGTGACACGTGTCGCTAATGTAAGTAATTCTCCAAATTTCTTATCTTTATGTATAATAATAGGATTTCAAGTGAAATGTGTTGCTAAAGTGAGTAACTTTCCAGATTTCTTATCTTTATGTAATCTTAATAATTTTTCAGATAGGATTTCGAGTGTCACGTGTCAAGATGTAATTGGTTGTGCAAATTTTAGATAGGATTTTTATCTACGTGGCATTTTTTATCTTCAGCTTCCAATGTTAATAAATTGGCTGGATATTGGGGTAGAATTCACACACCTTCATCTTTGCCCTCTCCAATATTTCTTTCAATTCAAGTTTGCAATAAATTCCAACTTTGGATCATCTTTGCATTCCAACTGGGGATCAAAAGAAGTACAACTGGTAGGCCAAGCCAAGCCCGCCAACTACCCTTACAATTCAAGCCCGGCCTTCAAGCCAGCAAGCATGTCTGACGTCAGCCACGTTCTACTATTTTTTTTGTCTGGCGCGTGTAATACACGCGTGTCCAAGCGAGTGGGCCAACAACTTCTATTGTCGTGGGACCTGCTGCAGCAGCTCTATCTAAAGAGCACAACGGCTCTATGATGTTGCGCGATGATGGACGTTAGATTTCCAATGATCTGAACCCTTGGATTTCCAACAATAAAATAGAATTTGAAAAAAAATTACGGTTGCGCCACATGACATGTTCTTGTGCATTAGATTCAATAATAAGATAAATCAAGTGAAGATTAATCCAATCCTTAAAAATGGAAAGAAAAAAAAAGAACAAAAATGAATTTATATATATATATATAAATACCCAACCATCTTCTTCATTTACCTTTATTTTTAATTAATTATGCTTGTTGTAATGGTAAACTTTCCTTTGTATTTGAAATTAAATATTGGAGTTAAACATTGGTTTGTTTTTTGAATAGTTAAACATTTAGTTTTATTTATTTTTAAACAAATTTACAAAGTTCACATTTTCAAGACAATACATTATTAAATAAGAAACATCATGAAGATGTGATGTTTTAACTACCATGACTATCAACTTTTAAGGACCAATAACTTAAATTCTGAGTTCTGACTACTTAAAAGATGTGATGTTTTAACTACCCCCTTTGATTGCTACCTCAGTCTATAATTGTTTAATCCTGAAGATGAAAAAGACCGGTGATGTCACATGATTAGTGAAATAGATAGAATGATGTTAATTAATTAACAAGAAAAGTAAAGAAAAATCTAAAAAAACTTTTTTTTTAATGAAAAGTCTTTTTTAAAAGTATAATGAATAATACCAAAAAAATATATAAATATAATTTTTCGTTAAAAGTGAATATTACCAGGAGTGTTTTGTTAAAACTCCCTTAATTAACATGATATATTATCCTTGGACAAGTTATCTGCAAAAACCATCCGTTGCAAATATTCATTAGATCTCTATATGCAAGCTTTAAATAATATTTATTTCAGACCACTCGGTGATCCGTACTAGGTACTAGAAATATTGCTATTCAAGGTGCCATTATTGAAAAAGCTAAATATTATTGATGGCCTAAAAACAAGACATCAAAATAATGCACAACTTGATATGCCATTCAAACCAGAAAAAGCCTAGTAAGAATAACGTATTATTCTTATAACATCCAGTACGACTGTACCTGAACCTGTTTATCCACCACATGAACAAAAGATTATAAAGTCTTGACACAAATGTTCATCTCTGTTGAACGAAAAAGCCTTTGGCGCTTATCCTGAAAGATCAAACCACACGGGTTTTCTAGTCGCGGAACTCGTCCATGAACGACTTGTGGAAGTCTGTCAGACGGGTGACAATGGCTGGAATTTTATCCTCTTGCGGCAATATAGTGCATCTGAAATGCCAGGTGCCCGGAACCTGTCACAGTGCAAAGGAAACAATCTTCAGTTAAAACTACTCAACATGACAATTGCATGGTAATCTTAATCAACAAAATGAAGGGTTTGTCAACTTCTATAGTTTTGTTTAATTAAACGCGATCCTATTCCCTAGAACACTTTGTATCCCTTAGAATACTCAAAATTCAAACATTTCACTGTTCTGCCATGAGGTTCACATATTATTGTTTCTTAGAAATATAGAAGGCCAGGATAATATCGTATTACCACTCGATAGGCTGCATAATATTTTCAATTTAGGTGAGCAGCCATTCCTACCACGCTAAGTTACAGTACAACAATAAATAAAACTAACCTGCCCAAAACCAGAACCAGGAACGACAACAACTCCTGTGGCATTGAGAAGGCGGCGACAGTAGAATGCATCTGGGGCTGTCTTTGCAGCCTCCGCTGCTTTAATTGCCTTTTGAGGCAGGTTTATGCAGGGAAAGAGATACATTGCTCCTTCTGCTCTGTTGCATGTCACACCCTCTAAGCTGTTCAATGCTTCTTCTAATGCCTGTGTTTCAAAAGAAAATCAGTCGCGCTATGCAAAAAATTCACTGAACTTCAGAAACTAAAGTCATCCTATTGTCTTTACTGTCTCGCGATGACAGAATTCACTAACCTTTGCACGCCTTGCTAGGGATGACAGAATTCCATCCTTCTCTGCCAAATACATTTCATAGGATTCATCTCCAACCTGAATTCAACCAACAAATTTCATCATTAGAAAACAAACTTATTTGATTTACCAAGTTTAAGATCAACTGAATTTCCAGATCCCCATGCCATGTGTAACAAATTTAAATACAATGACGAGCAAAATTGCACTCCTCCAAAGCCCCAATGCCGCACTTAACAGAAGAAAATGGTTCAAAAATTTCTGATTTGAAATGTTTGGAAATTTGTTAAATAATAAGCTTCAAAACGCCTCAGAACTGTCACAAGTGTCTGCCAAATGGTTTTAAACTAGTATATGCCTTCTCCCATTTCAGATATTCCAATATTTGAACCTAACTAGATGTTCAATCCTCAATCCTAAACCCAAAATTAATTTCTACGGGAAAAGTCAAATACAAGATTACTAAAAGATAATAAACTCACCTTTGGTGGACTCATGACAAGGCTTGCAAGAATCTGACCCGAGATATTAGAACAAAGATTTACGGATGCCATTTTGTATATTTGTTCCCTTACTTCAGGACTGATTCCAGTGACTTCCATGTAACCACCTCTTTTTCCACACTCCCCGTAGTACCCTACAGAAGAAAGAAAAAAACAATGACAAATTCTTCCGGGTTCATTAATTTCCATGAGCTACTCGCCATCATGACAAACATAACGATCCACCTAATTACCTTTAGAGACTGATTGAAATGATACCAGAGAAATATCCTGCTCGCCATATCCCATAGACCGGGATACCTTCTTGAATGAATGAAACTCCTTATCAGGTACATAAACATTTTCTTGATAAACCTGTGTAAAATTCAACAAAACATTAGACCAGGAAGTAGCTATAGAAGTTTCTAACAACAATTACAATTCTCCAACCATGTCACAAAGTAATTGCTTCCAAAAAAAAAAAGTCCATCTACCTCATCTGCTAGCAAAACAAGACCTTCTTGCTTGCAGAAGTCCACAATCTGCCGCTGGTTGTCCTCGGCAAGAACCTGCAGACAAGATACCATAAAACTCAACCAATGACATTCTAGAATTAAGCGCAAGATTCTCTTCCAATAACACTCTCTTGAGAAAACTCCACTATTGACAAGGAATTTTCTGATTAAAAGACATTGATATCTCACCTGTCCTGTTGGGTTGCCTGGATTTATCACGACCAAGGCCCTTACATTGATACCCTTGGACTTCGCATCCTCCAATTGCTTCTTCAACTCAGAAGTTTCCAATCCCCACCCTGATGCCTCATCAAGAAAATAAGGAACCTGCGTACACCAAGCCACAGATTTGAATTCTTACAACAATAAATGACATATATATATATATATATATATATATATATATATATATATATTCCAACTTCTAGTTTCTAGCAGTCATTTAACGTCAATTTCCCATTAATCAGGCAAATCACTAATCAGTTTAATCTTGAGTTTTAGCTAATAACTAGTAGTGCTTCAATAGTCAAGTATAAATACTAATGACATTTATCAAATGGATAAACCTCTTAAAATCCAGACATACCAGTGTGCCACCGTGGAGGGCTATTGACGCAGAGTACAAAGGGTATTGAGGAATGGGACAAAGAATCCCATCCTTCTCTGAACTTATCAGCAATTGCATCATCATATGGACCTGGAAAGATAGAAATGGAGATGGTATGTAATGAAGTGGAACTTAATATATTGAGGAACACTGTGACGCTACTAAAATTGAACAGAAGGGAACTCAGGAGATACCGCAGGGCTTGCACCATCAGTTAAGAAAATATCATTCGGATTAGCAGGATATCCATCACGAGCTTCAATTCCAGCAGCAATTGTATCACGTAAACCCTTGATACCCTGATGCCAAAGTGGGTGAAATATATGACATATTGCTCACGAGTTTCGTCCTAGTTTTACAAATTTATGTGATGTAAAACCTACGATCATTACCTGACTGTGACTGTAAGCACCAGTTGCTCTTCCAGGAATTTGATCCAGAATCTCCCATGCCCGCTCTATTGCATCGGCACTGCAACGGGTAAGAATGATATCAACAGAAAGATAAGATTTTTAACTTCTGGGAAGACTTCTCTATGAATTCCTACAATTGAATTGAATAGGATTGTAGGGCAGCCTAAAATATATATTCTTATATGTTACATTTTTCCAATACCTGAACAAACCCTGTGTTTCGCTTTTGTCCAAGATAGCTGGATGGTCGCATAATGCAAGAATCTGAAAGAAAGATTGTAACGATCAAGGATTACATGAGATGTTTCAGCATTAATGTTATCAACCATGTAGTCCACTAAACCAACCTCTCGGAAAAATGTTATCGGTTGTTGACCAAGAGACTGAGGATTTCCGATATTGCAGTAGAGAATCTGTATAACATATGTTCACAGTAAGTACCCAAAGTGAGAGAAATGTCTTAAAAGATATAGATTCAATACTGTAACTCATCAAAGGAGAAAGTAAACACACCTCATCAAAGGGATGAGAGCCCGGATTCGCCTTTAACTCTTCTTGTAACCTCTGTGACAGGACGACATTACAGTCGAGATTAAGATAAAGGGACAGAATTACTTCACTTGATTAATTTCTATACAGTCGATGTATGTACCTGTGCAAGGGTGACGATTTCACCTCGGACAGCATATTCACATTTCAAAACCTGTAAAAATTAGATGTGAGTGACAAATGGAATAGAAAATGTTCACCAGTACTAAGAAATCAAGAAACAAATTTAAGTATTTGAATGTGAGAAACAAAAACCTAGATTAAATAACCAATCAATTCAATTACTACCCTCTTGAAATTAAAAACAAATCAAATAAACTCATCAGAGTGATCCAAATATGAGTTATGAGTTAAATTAATTTGTCAAAAGTTAAAATATAAAATAACTAACTGAGATCCAGAACAAGAGAGCCAGTGTGGGTTGAAATAAAATAGAAAAAAAAAATTAACCACAGCAATGCACCATACATCCATGATCCATCATCAATCATTTATTTGTTAATAATTATTATTATAAATTTTAAGAAAACACATGAAAATTAAAGACCAAAAGAACTATCTGGATTAAAATAACAAACAAATCAAAGCAAACCCAGATGAAGAAACAATAAATCAAAAACCTTTGAGCATCCACACAGATAAAATCAATCAAACAGTAAACAAACACCAAAATACATATGAAAATACACAGCAATCTGCACAAAAACAGCCAAAATAAGCAAAACAAAAACAAAAACCCAACTGAGAAAAGATCAAAAACCCAGTTGGGAAAAAAATCACAAACCTTGGGATTGATGTTCTGGAGAGTGACGGGAGGAGAGGGACGTGAAGCAGAGTGATCAGCCATGGGAGGAGAGGAAGGAGGGAAATCTACAGCTGGAGCGGCGGACAGGAAACGCGAGTGAGAAGAAGCAAACAGAGAGGAGGAGGAGGTTGAACGAATCTGCTTTTGCTGAAAGGAACGGATGAGAAGAGCTCTGACTCTGCCGCTTCCGAATTTCCGCATCTTCAACAGTCTCTCTTTTTATAGAGGGAAGAAAAAAGCTGGGAGATTACGCGTTATGTGATGCAAAGCGGTAAATTTTCACGTTTTCTGGGCACGTCCTTCGAAGGAAGCCACGCTCACTGTTTCGATGCCGTTCGCCCACAGGATATGATATGACCTTCTGTTTTTTATTTGGATTTTCACATCATTGCCAAGTCATGCTTTTCTATTGCCTTCTTTTTTTAGTAAGATTATCTCCTCCTACATTTACTCATTCTATTTAAACGGCCACAACCTTGTTAAGTTATGTTAAAATTTTGTGTTAAAAATTATGTCCCTAACTCTCTATATTTCTTTATTTTATTTAAACGATTACAATTAAGTTACGGTTAAAATCTTTTTTGATACACACACAGAGAGAAGAGCGAGAGAAAAAATAGGAGGGAATTTAGAAAAAAGAGAAGCACCCCCTTCTTTTTACCATATGCAGCGATTGGAAGTTCGATGGACATCCACGTCATGCATTACTCATGTACATCTGTATTCCTTTCGTGTCAAACACTAGATCCATTCAACGGGGAAAATTAAATAAAATCAATAAAGAAATAAAATCAAAGTATTCATCGGAAAAACTAAACAAAAATTATTAAAATAATACTAGCATTTTTTATTATTTTATTGCAGCGATATTGTAGATTAGTTTGTATTCAAGGAATATAAAAGGTTCGAATCAGCAACGCATTTGATTGAATAGGAATATCTTAACCATTAGGACAATCTATCATTTGTTTTTTTTTATAATTAGTTGTGAAGATCAAATCGCATCAAGTTGCATATGCATGATTGTTTTTCATCATTGTGGTAAAATGATTATAAGCAAGGTTCAAAAATGTGCTAGTCGGGCGGCAGGCTGGAGCTTAGCGCCTAGGTTGCAAGGTGGGTGCCTAGGCGAACTAGGCGGTTTTAAGTAAATCTATTATATTTTATGTAAATAAGTGCTTTTGTACATAAAATATATGTAAATACATCATAAACTACAAAATAGAATGACATAAATATTATGAAGTATTGGAATATAATGAAAACATGAGGAACAAGCATATAATGTGTGTTCATTTAAGTATTCAACAAGTATCTTACAATTTACTGGGAAAAAAATGTAAAATGAAAGTTATTTATTTTCTATCTAAGTAAGTCACAACCTAGGTAGGTCTGGGTGGGTTAGGCGGGTGTCTATGTTGTCTAGGACGGCACCTCAGCATGTTTAGGTGCCATTTTTTAATTTTCAAACGCCTAAGCATTAATCGAGGCAGTGGCCAACCATCTAACACCTAGGCGGGGATTTTTAGAACAGTGGTTATAAGTGTTTGAATTGTGTTACTTATGTACACATCAAATCTTGAATTTGTGTGAATTTTACGTTGTGTACTATATTGTGTTTGTCCAATATTTCCGTCATTATGGTAGATCTCCATCTATTTTCATTTTGTGAATATTTCATTAAGAGTCTTTGTGTGGCCATAGGACAGGACAACTTTTGCACCAAGCAATTCTATATCCAAAACTTATTCACCAAGAAAAAAGAAGTACCATCATCCATGTTCTATCTCCACCAACCCATCCTCTTCTCTCACTTCCCCAATCATTTTCGTTCTCTAACTCCTCAATCATTTTCATTCTCTAACTCCTTGGAGAAACTCATTGGTGAGTATTTTGGTAGCATCCCATACGCTTTGGTGCTCCGCATATGAATTCTAGACGGGAGAATTTCTCCCTTGTGTGACAATGCTTAACCCTTTGTATCTTAGTCTCACACTCGTGTTTGGTGCCTTATACAGACGTTCGGACTCAAAATTGAGAGTTTTTCTTATTGAAAACAATTGATTTTCAGGAAATTGGAGAGAGAGTTCTTCAACACTAATTTGAACAAAATCTTGATCAGAATATTTCATGTATTTTCAAGTGTAACAATCAAAAGAGAATGTAACTACATGACTTTCCAGGGGAGAGTGGTAAAGTAGGGCAAGAAAGGAAGAGGAGATACACAAAGTGTAACAGATATGTATGGCTACCAACTCTGTAACGATAGAACGATAAAATACAGAAAATATATCAAACCATATTCTTTCTAGAGATTAATTTCTGAACGTTTGAATTTTTAGCAACTCTTGATTTCTTGGATCACAAGGTAGTCTCAAATGCCACATCAGTTGCCGGCAACCACTCACCGCCTTGGATCAATGATGTTACCGTGAACTTGGCCGCCTCGTCATCTGTAAGAGTAGGGTTGTAACCGGCCCACTTAACCCTTTGATCCACACCTGATCCAGGCCCACTGTTTTGGTACTCTGCATAGAATATGGTGTTGGGTGGGTCAACGTTGGTAACCCATTCCTTCCAGCCCAATGGGTTCAAGAATGATCTAATGTCAGACTGCATGATGACCGTGGTGGAGTAATCCTTCCAAGGCCTCCCCAGATATGTTTGAGCAGTGAGATTACTGTCTAACGCAGACAATCTGCACTTTTGGATTGAAATGCCAGTGTTCTGATTCGGGTCCTTTTTGCCTTGAGCTGTGATCGTGTTGAACTGGTTCGCCATAGGTTGCCTGGGCTGGATGTTGCAGTTCTGGAAAACTACAGCTGCATTGCCAAAAATGAAGTCTATGGTGCCGGTAATGTCACATTCCCGATAGAATTGTCGGTTGGAATGCGCATAGAGGGTGTCCTGGAAGCCATCAAACAAGCATCTGTAGTACACAGAGAGGTCCGAACCAGAGCGGAATGCCACTGCCTGGTGCTTTATTGCTCCTGCAGTGTTGAAGAATCCCATATCTTTCACGATGAAGCCTTTTCCTGTGACGGCTGGCAATCCAATATGTAATCACAGTAAGAATCCAAACACATTGAGTTTATATGCAAGTCAGAAAGCTAAAACACGTAACAGTTTGAATCAAAACATGAATTCTCAATCACGTCTCTCAGTCTGAAGACATAAAAACCCAACACATTTTATGAGAGATTGTGAATGCAAGAACACAAGGAATCATCCTAATTGCTTGACAATTTTTAGGGACACTTCCTATAATCTTAAAATGCATACTTGCATAGAAACCAATAGGAGGGGTTGGGTTTTCTTATGACTGGTGCAGGCCAATACAAACAATTGTTTAATGTTTTAGGGTTTAGGGTCCTTCTGCTATACAACAATATATGCATTGCCTTTAAGTGGCTCGGATCCATCCGCTAAACATCCTTGAATTCTTCAGCGCATACTCGCATATTCAGCGGTTAAATTTACCAAAATTTCTAATTCTCAGAACAGGAGCTTGCATTATCCATGATGTTCATCAACACAACATAATTTCAGGCAATCAATGAGAAAAAGTCAGCTGATCCACCACATGATGTCATTCAGGATAGACAGACAACACTTGCATTTCAGGGCAAGCAGGCATGTGCTAAGTTGCTAACTTGCATAGCAAATTAAATATGCAACAAATGGGCCCACCACATGAACAACAAGCAATATATTTGAGCATAAACCAGACATGCACATGGTGGGGGGCATCTGCTGTCCTCACACATCACCCAAATGGATATCGAATCCAACTTAACAGTATTAAAACTAAGCTTTGATCTTTTGATTCTTTTCATAAAAAAAGAACAAAACAATATCAACAGTTGAAAGAGAAGCACTAGCACATCGTAGATAACACGAAGATGCATAAACCATGTCCTAATTTAGCCTTATCAATGTCATCAATTTTGAAAGGCGACTTGGTCTCAATGTCTATGGTCTCCTTCCTAGCTCCAACCACAACGTTTCACATTCCTCACATGAGTGATAAGGACTTCTATACTACGGATTCACTGTCATTGTGCTCTTCTGGAACAAGACCACGTGTAGTGATCCAGGAGACCACAATGGCGGTGAATCCCTTCGATAGAAGGGTGACTCCCATATGAAATTTCCTTCAATTGGAATAGCCATGTTAGAATGCCTTGAGGCTTGGAGGCTATTAGGCTAGTTTTCTAAACGCAGCCGGCACACCCTTATCAATTGGACTAACCCACATTTGCACCAAGTGTTTCGAACATAATATTAATATAACACAACAAATACATGATCTATCTCACTAGGTGTTTCTCCTAAATCCGAACATTGATTGTTTAATCTCAAAACAAGAATTAAATTAATCAAACCAAAACAATGACAGAATAAATTAGGAAACTAATTAACACAGGATTAACTAAATTGAATGCGGTGGCGATTAAGAATTAGTACCAAAAGTGGCGGTGGAGAAGGTGGGGGTGCCGTCCACAAAGCTCAAGTTGCCGGAAACCACCGTCTTCGTCTTCCCATCTCCGAACATCATCACATTCCACTTGCTCTTATCCATCAACACATTCTCATAATAAACCCCTTGCTTCACATGAATCAGAATCCTGTTCTTGCTCTTCTTTGGCACCGTATCCACCGCCTCCTGAATCGTCTTAAAATCTCCCGTCCCATCCTTCGCCACCACTATCTGCGCCGTCGCATTGTTGTCCTGCAGCAGCCTCCTATCCCCCGGACTAATCCAACCCGGAAAATCCACCTCTGATCCTCCGACCCCGAGCAGCCTCCGGTGAACCGGAACGTTCAAATTCGTAAGAAGGCTCAGGATTTTCGCCACAATCGCCAAACTATTGCTCGAAAATTCAGTTGTATTCTGCATCGCCGCCTTGAATTCTTGAACGAGGGTCGAGTTGAGATCCGCCAGAGAGTCCAAACAAGTCTCCTGATCCGTCAATGTGGTGCTCAACCACGTCTTGATGTCGTTGATTTTGGCGGCGGAGAGAAGCTTGTCGCCCTGATTCACATCCATGGAGGTCAGCGAGTCGTTGAGCCTGTCAACCACGTCTTCAAACAGGCCCTCGCAGACGTCTAGAACTTTCTCCAGGTGGGTGTCATTGGCGATGTTCAGGCCGATTTTCGCCGGCAACCCGGGAAGCTTCGCGGCGGCGTGAATGGCGACCTGCAGAGAGAGCTTGAAAATCACTTCCGGGTCGGTGCTGTTCGATGTCTCGAGCGCGGAGATGCTCGAGAAACACGAACTCGGGTATTGGGTCACGCCGCAAACCGCCTTCAGCGACGCCGCCGGAGTCAATTCGGGGCCGGGGGTCGAGTTGGGTACAGAAGACGACGAGTTGTTCCTCTTGTGTATGATCACCCCCGCGACAACGCCGATGATCACCGCCAACAGAACCACCGTGGAGACTGAGAGGATGATGAGACGCTTCCGGGTCTTGCGTTTGAAGGCCTGCTCTTCGAGCTCGTCGACTTTGCCGTAGCCCTTGAAGGACTTGACGGAGTCCATTTCTGATACTCCTTTTTTCTTCTTCTCTGCTTTTCTACTTTTGGTTTGCTGGGTTTCGTTTGTGTGTGTGTGTGTGTGATTGAAAGCGCTGTGAGGTTTGGAGCTACTTTTGGACAAGTGTGGGATTTCCTTTTTCTACGAGGCTTCTTCTTGCTTAACAAGTTTAATTACTTTTTTTAGTACTTATGATCCATTTATTCTGGTCCTTCTTTTTCTTAAAATTTACTTCGTTTCGGGTACAAACCTTCTCTCCCACCTCCTCTAAGGTTTGGTCTCCAAGTAAGTTCTCCTTCGGTTTGATTCGAGAACCCTCCTTACCCTCCTTACGTCATTCAGGACATCTTTCTTCAAGACTTGTGATGTATTTGAGTTTGTTTAATGAAAATTATATTGTTTTTTCTTTAAGAAAGTCCATTTCCTTACAAATAAACAATGATTTGGTTTAATTAGTACGGAACAACATACTATACCATGCTTACCAGCCATACTTAATTGTTAGCACAAAAGCAAGGAGTTGCACTCATAGTCATAATTGTTTGTTTATTTGGAGTTAAACTGAATTCGTATTGGTCCTATTGGACAGTTTGCTTCCTACGTATAAATAAGTAATAAGTTGGTGCCTACCGCGTAGGGTGACATTGATATGGAGATTAAATTTTTAAATCGAATTTTGTAAACCAAATAATACGGTTGTTGATGATTGGATTATCAGTTAAGTGTTGATTAACGTGCGTCTATTTTATTTGTGACACATCATTTGGTTACCGATTGAGTTTTCACTTCTAAGTTTTAATAACGTTAGTGCCATGCTAACAGAGTTGCTCATCATGTATGCAATTTATAAAGTTGAGCTTAACGAATTTGAATTTGTCTAATTACAACTCGTTTATATAATTAGTCACCCGAACTCAACTTCTTGAGTTAACGGGTTAGGCGTTACACCCATTAACATTCGTCATGGGTTTTTTTCGCAGTACATTACAATTAAGCTATTGGGAGACTGAATGCTTGTGTAAATCAAAACCAAGAGAAAATTGGTCATGGAATTTTACTTCCAAGGAGTTCCATAGTTTTGTGTTTGTATTTTTTGGGTTGTATTATCTAATAAAAGTGAGATCTCTCTCTCAAATCTCAATACAAAATTATTAATATCCTCCACACATAACTTAGTTATTTATCCCCAACTTAACTTATTTGAGGTAGTCCTCCATAATCCATATGTCAACTTCCCCATACGAAACAACAACCAATCAATCAATTTTAAGTTTGCTTGATTGTTTCCGACAGTCCAAAGCTACAAGCAAAACGAGTGGACCCTAATTTGAAAAGATGTGTTATTCACACACTCTATTTTACTTCTCACACACCCTTTGTTAATTTATGTTCGTTGATTTTCTTCAATTCATTTGATCAAACGGCCGAAAATTAGAGGGATGTGTAAGAAGTAAAAAATGGTGTGTGGATATCACATCTCAATTTGAAATCATTCTTCCTTCATTCCTATGTACCACAACATGCATATACAATATTGTTGTGAGAAACATTTCTATACAACGACATTGTAAGAGATAAAGTGTCAATAATATAATTTAGTAATAAACTCGTTATTTATGATGAAATTTAAATCACTTCAAAATCGGAAAAAAATATCATTGAATCGTAATACTAGTTGCAAATTGTTATTTTTTTTCAAGTAGAGAAAGATTAGGTGAGATTAGCTTTTCGGTAATGGTCGCATGCCAGACACCTATTTGTTTGATAATAAATGAAAGTAAAAGAAAAAGATCAAGACCCACAAAAACAAAAATGATCAACGAAAACGGTGATATAGACAAAACGAAATGCCACAAGCATGAGCAGAGGCTGCAAAATTTGGTATCATGGACCACCAGTAATAAGCATAGCTATCTACCCCAAAAGAAGCTAAAGCATCTGCAACCTGATTTCCTTCTCCATAAATATGTGTACACATAAATTACACTTGGCTAAGTCGCCAAAGACAATTCTTCCAAATTTTTATATAGGGTCATTTTGGTTCTAGTCCCTTATTAACCTAATTGTTAGATTCAAACCTTGTTTGTTTAAATATTTTGATCGAGGTCCTTAGCATCATTTAAGATATTTAACTCATGTATTTATGCATTTAATGTCCCTCAAATTATGAAGTTTAACCAATTCAAATAATATTTTTAAAATATAGTAAATACTTAAAAATCAATAATAGAGTAATATTGTTCTTCACAAAATTATAGCAAAAAAAATAATGTACCCACATAATTATTAACATATTTTAAAAAATAACTACTGATATATTTTAAAACATAACATAATACATATAATTAGCATGGGTACATTTAGCAAAATAAAAAATCGGTACAAATAAATTTTAAAAATATGGATACAAATACAAATAAAAGTTTAAAATATATGGGCACAAAAAGAAATTAATATATGAGTACAAATTAAAGCTGAAAATAAAATTGGTACAAATTAAAAAAATGGGTTGCAAATTAAAAATGGGTACAAACTAAAAATAAAAATATATGATATAAAAATTTAGTCATATTTAGTTATAAATATATTAAATGTAACGTTTCTAACACTAAATAAATGTATTTAGAAATTAAAATATTTTATTATTGAAATAATTAATAGCGTTTATTAAAACCCAAGGACCTTAATAAAAAATTAAAAATGAATAAGGTTTTAATCAATGAAGTAACAAAAAAAGGTCTATGAACCTAATTTTTCCTTTTATATAAAACTAGTTAAATAGAGGGTTTCCATAATGATGTATACTGCATAGTATAGACCATTCCAGCCACTGTACCAACAAAAGCAGTTATTTTCTATGGACTCATTGGATTATACATTCTTCAATTTCATAATTGGTATTGGGAAGCCGGTGCACTTCCCATCGTTTATTCTATTCAACAATGATCATTTCCATCAATCTTTCCTTGGACTTTTGATTCATCAACCAAGCACGGTAGATTCAACTTTGAGTTCTCTTACAAGGACAAGTATCCTTTCCGAATTCTCTTTGTAGAGATTTGGAGATCAATTAATTGTATCTGTTCATCGTACATCGTGCGACCAGTTTTCTTTAGATACTATTTATATTAATTTTAAATTAAAATTTTAAAATGATTTCTAACTGATGATATACGATGAACATACACGATTGATTGATCAACCAAATCCCCACAAAGAGAATCCAAAGAGGATCCTATTCCCTCTTAAAATACTTGTAATTCGTTGAAATAAACAAAAAATTACCACCAGTGATCATTTTCATCAAATTGTAAAAAATTTCACCCATATTGTCCACGTGTTATATGAAACGTGTCTTGCGTTCATGCAACGGATGGAGAGAACAATTGAAAGCAACAATGTGAACTTGTTTTGCCACATGGAAGTGGAACCACAAAGAGTGGTAGCATAACATGCGAGATCAACGCTCATCAAATTTGGGGGTCGTTTTCAATTGGACTGTTTCTGTGATTCATATCCAAGTTATCCTAAAGCTAAGGGTACCCCACAGCATTTTTCTTCCCTTTATATTTAGGGTGGGGATATATAGAATAGTGGCATCTTACTAATTGTACGGCAATACCGCGTGCCTATGTGAAATGCCGAATATGTGATGGAGAGCCGGCAATTTCGCCCCTAAAGCCCACATGCATTTTCAATTTTACACTATGTAATGTTATTTAGATATTCAAAACTAATAGATTTGCCGACACATGTCAACATATATTGGTAGATCTCACATCGATTAGAGAGTTCACTAGCAAATGTGTAGCATTAACTAATGTGTCTAGCTGCGAACAATTTATATAACAAGTTCATTATCACAATAACGTTCCATTCTAAACACAAGAATAATTGTAAAAAAGCTAACACATGTCATATATATATATATATATATATATATATATTAAGTGAGAAAACAAAAAAGGCGAAGCTTTCAAAATGCATAAAATTAAAAAGGGAAAAAACTGTGAAAATTACAAAATAAAACTACCTCAGAGGAGGTAATTATTGAATTAGCTATTTTAATTTTGTTTTTTTTAAATACATGTAAATTCAGTACTTTAATCGTCTATACATACATACAAGAAAAGAGACATAAAAAAAGCCAAAAGAACAAAAACAAAACAAAACCAGGAGGAATACAAAAAGACAGCTAAATTGATAGGAATGCTATGCAATATGCAAGCACTAGGATACTGTCCAATATAACATGTTCTTCACCTTGGTCCTTTGATCTGTTTCATCATAGTTTCATCATAATTAGTAGTAATGTACTGAGAGAGATAGAGAACAATATACAACATGTGATAAATTAACTTATTTCGATAAGAAGAAATAGCTAATTATATATCGGAAGCAACCCTATTAGTCAATCCGACGTAAAAGTAGGTATGATATATATATAGCAATGAACAAAGGTAGATTATGCCCTAGAAATCACCATCTTCTTCACTATCATCTCTCTCCCTCTTCGTTCTTGTGCAAACATCGCAAAGATAATTGGCTAGAAATCACCATCTACAGGTATGAAAATTAAATTAGGTTTTCAAGCTTTTACAGATTTACTTAGCTAAGATTTGTTGGTTAAATTAGATCAACCACATGAGATGATAATAAATTGAAAGAATCATGTGTTACCTTGTTGATGAAAAAAAAGGGTGGTGTTTGGTGTGGTTTATACAAGATAGATCCAATAATTGCATTACAAACAAAGTGGACATGGCCCTCACTAAAGTCGTTGTCATGGTCTATCTTTTGCTCTGTCAATTCTTCCACTTTTCCATGGTCAGTCTTCTTTTGCTTTGCCACATTTTGAAGGTCTATCTTTCGCTTTGCCAAAAAGCTTTGAATAATAGCATTTACCATAGATGATCCCATTCAAATGGTAGAATAGCACTCTCCAATATTTATGGGTTTTGGCTCCCATGAACCGGAAAAGAGGTTGCCGTTTTTATCAAAACCATGTTCTATACCAATTGCGTATAGTGCTCAATTGTTCCTTCAGGAACAAAATACTTGACGTCTTGTTTGGGCTCCACATATACTTGTCGTATGTTTGCTCATAACTTGTACAATATCTGCCTTACTACCCAATTCTTTCTTTCAGCCGTTTCAGTGCTTACTTCAAAATCTATTCATCTCCAAAGAAAATATAACCAATAGCATTTCCCTCCTCATCCTGGCACAAATATTTGAACTTCTCATTGTTTGACGTTCACAAACCCCTTTTTTTGTTTTTCTACACGCTCAACTATCGCAAAGAAAGTAAATAAAACCTCTACAAAGGAGCTCTACAAGTCATAGCAATGACAAATGAAAGATTATCCTGTAATGAACAAGATTATCGTGTAATGATGCTTGTTGCAGCAACATGAATCTGCATTTTCTTTTAATTTTAACTTGATAGGAACTTAACAATCTTGCTCTAGAATTAATGATATATTTTGTGCTCTGCATGGACACACACATTGTTAGTTACATCACTTATGCATAACATAGAAAAGGACACACGTAATTGTAATTGTTGATGCACAAAACCGGATGGTCTTGGTACAACGTAAATCCGACCGTGAATCTGCATGAAATGTAAATGACACAAGAGTTATCGTGGTTCACCCCAAGGTTTGGGTTACGTCCACACTGATTATGTATTTATCTGAGGGAGAGAGAGCTCTAAGAGTGAGAGCGTTGAGAGGGATGAGGAGAGACCCCCCCTGTTTGTGAGGGTGAGGAGGCCCTTTTATAGAATAAGGGCTCCTCCCCTAATTACATATTTGCCCTTTTCTTTATTACATAATTACATTTAAGTCCCCCGAGTATTTATACGAGGTCTAAATACGAGGCCCTAAATATGGTATAAACAGTAGTCCCTTAAGTCTTCAGTCAAGAGAGTCTTTTGGCTGGAGACTTGAAATTTAGTCCATGTGTGGGCCGAAATAACTAGATGTTGTCTTGAACTGATGCTCGATATGAGGCAGTGCTCATTCTGAAATAACGCTCAACTAGAAGTAGCACACGCTGCGAGGCTGCTCGGCTTGTGGCTTATGTTGCCATGGTTGGCTCGGCTTGCGGCGTTTGAAGGTGAGGGAGTCCCTTTTATAGAATAAGGGCTCGCTCATCAATCCATGAATGATGGGCTAGAGTTGATGCTCTCTAATGATGGTGAGGGAGTCCCTTTTATAAAATAAGGGATCGCTCCTCAATACATAAGTGATAGGTTAGGAGTGATGCTCGCGGCGAGGCGGTTGCTCAGCTGGCGGTGTTACTCTCTAATGATGGTGAGAGAGTCCCTTTTATAGAATAAGGGCTCGCTCCTCAATACATAAGTGATGGGCTACGAGTGATGCTCGTGAATAGGCGGTTGCTCAGTTGGCGGCGTTGCTCTCTAATGAAGGTGAGGGAGTCCCTTTTATAGAATAAGGGCTCGCTCCTTAATACATGAATAATGGGCTAAGTTGATGCTCTCTAATGATGGTGAGGGAGTCCCTTTTATAGAATAAGGGCTCGTTTCTCAATACATAAATGATGGGCTAGAGTTGATGCTCGCAGCGAGGCGGTTGCTCAGTAGACGGCGATACTCTCTAATGGTAGTGAGGGAGTCCCTTTTATAAAATAAGGGCTCGTTCCTCAATACATAAGTTATGGGCTAAGTCCCCCAAATATTTTTCATGAGGTCCAGTTGAGGCCCAATATATGGTACATAATGTAGTCCCCCAAGTCTTCGGTCAATAGAATCTGTTGGCTGGAGACTTCAAATTGAATCCATGTATGGGCCGAAGTGGCGGTTGTTTGGAGACGGTATTTGTATACCCTGCACTGAAGCTTTGTAGGTAAAGCTTTGCAAGTGAAGCTTTGAAGCTAGAGCTCTGTAAATGAAGTTTTCGAAGCTGGAGCTCTGTAAATGAAGCTTTTGAAGCTAGAGATTTTATAAATGAAGCTTTTGAAGCTGATTGACATGAGTGATGCTCATGGATGTTGACATGAGTGATGCTCATGGATGTTGACATGAGTGATGCTCATGAATGTTTATGTATGATTGACATGAGTGATGCTCATGAATGTTGTCATGAGTGATGCTCATGAATGTTAACATGAGTGATGCTCATGAATGTTGACATGAATGATGGTCATGAATGTTTATGTTTGGTTGTCATGAGTGATGCTCATAAATGTTTATGTATGAATGACATGAGTAATGCTCATGTATAATTTGGAGTACTGGGCGTATTTTTGATCACCTGGTTGGTGACATCATGACATGAAGGAGAGTACGGGTTGTACATTTCATCACATGGTTGGTGACATGAATGACTAGTTGCCAAATGATATTAGAGTACGGGTTGTACATTTCATCACCTGATTGGTAGCATGAATGGCTAGTTGCCAAATGATATTGGAGTACGGGTTGTACATTTCATCACCTGGTTGGTGGCATGAATGGCTAGTTGCCAAATGATATTGGAGTACGGGTTGTACATTTCATCACCTGGTTGGTGGCATGAATGGCTAGTTGCCAAGTGATATTGAAGTACGGGTTGTATATTTCATCACCTGATTGGTGGTAATAGCGGCAGGTTGCCGAATAATTTTAGAGTACTAGGCGTACTTTTAATCACCTGGTTGGTGCTTTTTTGGGCTTATAGATCTTTGCCCTCCACAACATGTCAGCCCATTTATTTTGGGCTTTGTCGTTTTTTTTTTTTTTAACCCTTTGATGGGGTTTATACATATTACCCTCTGATAGGGTTTATACAAATGTCTCCGAAAGATAGGAAAACTAAATTACATCACACAAAAACAAGAAAAGTAAATCACATCTTTCTGGTGTGATGTTTATTCCTTACTTTTACCTTCTGCTTTTCCTTTTCCACCGCACCTCTCTGTCTCTGTCTCTGCGTTGCCAGAGATCTGGCTTCCACTTGATGACGTTGTTCCTTTCCCCATTTGAAAAACCGAGAGCTCCTGTTTGTAAAAGCAAAAAGATACCATTTGTATGTAAAAGCATCTTTTCCTTTTCTTTTTTCTTTTCACTTTGTTTCCCACTGCCTTTCTCTTTTGCTTTTTTGTGCTGTCATCTGCCATTGGGGATCTGCAGCCATCGTTGAAGAAATCATCTCATATACATCATCAACTTTGCCGATAATTTGTCCAAATCCTTGGCTATTTCCAGCTCATCCAGATGCTGCGTTGACTGCGACAGAAGTTTTGTAACCTCTAATCCAAAGGCTTCGATTTTTTGAACGCAATTCAACTTCTTCTTCATGAGCCTCCCTAAGTTCAGCTGGTAAATTCTTACGGAGCATGTGCTCAATAGAGCGTATCTGGTTTTTGAGGGTGACGGACTTGCAAAACCACTTATTGAGCTCAAAACCAGAAAATCCCTCTCCATTATTCCAACATACAGTCATGGCTTTGAATCAAGGCCAGAGAAAGTCGATGATGATGATGATGATGTGTACCAGTGAGTCAATGACGTGGCCCCAGCTTTTTGTCTCCAAGTTTCATGAAAAGTAACACCACTTACACTCGGGGAAGAGATAAGCCTTGCTGAGTGCAGAACGTTCATAGGGAGCCACCGCCTCTTATTTTTGCTTTTGCTTTCTCCAAACATCTTCTTTTTCTTTTTCTTTTTTTGCTTTTCACTTTGTTCCCTTTTTCTGCTGCAATCCCAACTCAGGCTCCGCTTCTACGATAACGTCAGCAATGGAGTCCTGCAGAGCGGGCAAGTTTTGTGATCGTCCTCGTCGTGATGGTGAAGATGATGATCATTGTACTCCAGCCCCCTATCAATGCACTCAGTGTGGAACACGTGGCAGAGACAATTCTAAGTTGTTTATCAGACTACAAGCAAAGATACAATAATGAATCACATCTCCAAATCCCAAGTACTCTCAGTAGTTAATTTTGGCATCTTTCGTTCCTCCGCCAAATTGACAGATGCTGAAAACTGAGAAAAGCCATTGATTTTTGATCTCCTCGACCACTTCAACCCCAACAACATCATCATAAACCATTTGGGCCACCGCGAGATCCCACGAATTCTTGCCCAACTCGTACGATGGCTCAAACATCGTGAAGTGAGCCTCTCTGGTCGTGGCACCAAAACTTCAACAGATAAACCGAAGAGGGCGTTGGGACGTTGGAGATTTGATTGAGATAAAATGAGAAGAAGCACGACGACGGGCACGCGGACGAGAGCTGATCCTTCAACCTCTCCTAATCACAGCTGAGGCCGGCCTTGTCGGGACAGTTGACCATGAGGACGGAGGGCTCATCAGGAGCCTTCCTCAGCTTGATAACGACGATGTCGTCGCAGGGAATGCCCATGGCGGAATCAGGGTAATCACGAAACTACCCCTCTTTCAGTTGGGTGTGTTGATTGATGTGTCAGGCTGAGCGATGAGGGACATGATAGAGATGATGGACATGAGAGATATATAGAGATGTTGCTGTAGCTGCTTTAGCATAGACAACCAAAGACCAAGATTTGATCAGAAACCCATTAAAATTCTCCGATTGGAAAGACCACCCATTTCGAACAAATGCCGATTAGGAGACCCAAGTGAGGATTTGATCCAACACGCCATGGAAGGGCATGAAGCTAAAGAATTCGTGCTTATTTTTGTTTTTGCTTGAGAAAAATCTGTAAAGGTGTTGAAAAAGTTGTAGAGAAAGACATGGAAGCCATCATTTTTTCTGGTGAGCACTTTGGAACTCGGTGGAAATATGAGGACATAGTGGCATGGATGGGCTGAGGTCTGCGAAAGTTTTCTGGAGAAGCCCAAAGAGTGAGGTTTTTGGGTTCTTGGATTTCTGCAGATTCACGGCGGAGGTGAAAAATTGAGAGAGAATCGACATAACTTTTCGTGTCGATTCCCACAGACGGCGCCAAATGTTGATGCACAAAACCGGATGGTCTTGGTACAACGTAAATCCGACCGTGAATCTGCATGAAATGTAAATGACACAAGAGTTATCGTGGTTCACCCCAAGGTTTGAGCTACGTCCACACTGATTATGTATTTATCTGAGGGAGAGAGAGCTCTGAGAGTGAGAGCGTTGAGAGGGATGAGGAGAGACCCCTCTTGTTTGTGAGGGTGAGGAGGCCCTTTTATAGAATAAGGGCTCATCCCCTAATTACATATTTGCCCATTCCTTTATTACATAATTACATTTAAGTCATCCGAGTATTTATACGAGGTCTAAATACGAGGCCCTAAATATGGTATAAACAGTAATAACCAATCCTCTTTCCCTTCATAATTATGAAACAGTTAGGTAACACATGATTCTATAAAATGCATGCATGAGGATGAGGGCCATTCGGAGCATCAAATGGATTAGAGTCTAAAGCCACAGTAGGATTAGGAACATTGCTATTTTAATAGCAGGAATACATATTCCTTAGCATGTTATTTGGGGGTCTCTATCATTTGGACTAAAGCATTTTTTAATTAATCATCCTGAAAAATGGCAGTCAAGCTTGCAGTTAACCCTATCTTTTTACTATGGGTTTTAACTTTTCACCATAAGTCCTGTGAGTTTCTCCCTCCTGGTATTGCTAGCTGTTTACACATCTTTAAACCGTACAAGTTGATAAATTCATTTCAATAGTAATTGAGTGATGTAATGATAGTGGATTTTGATGATCTTGTTCGAACAGGTCCTAACACTGAGAGTATCTGCCACTTTCAAGAGCTTAAACATCTATGCATGCACCAAGGGATGTACAACTTTGACACTTGAAGTTATGCGCCGAATGGCATATAGCGCAATTCAGTAAACCGGAGCTAGAAGCCTGGTTCGATAGCACTGAAGACAGGGCTGGAAAAAAATCCCAAAAATCCCAAATCAAACCAAAAAAATCCCGATCCCAAATAAAAAAAATCCCAAACCAAAATTCCCGAAAGTTTCGGTATGGGATTCGGTATTGCATTTCATTTTTTCGGTATTCCCTTACCGAACCGAAAAAAAAAAATATATATATAATTTTTTAATTATAAGAGAATTTTTTAAACCGTTGATTGTTTTGGATTTAATCTGTGCCGTTGATTTTTTTTTAGGTCAGATAACATTTCACTTTTGTAGTTCCTCCGTTCATTTGTTTCGAAGCGCAGCCCTGAGCCTCCGGCCCTCACCAACGTCGTCCCTCACCATACTGTCGAATTCCGACCAGCCACCGGCCCACCACCACACCATACTCTCGTCTCTGACTCTCCAGCCTTCCTTCACCACACAACCACCGCTCTCTCTCGCGATCTCTCTCTCTCTAGGGCGATTGTCTTTCATGGACAGGTCAGGTCACAGAACTGGGGATCTCTCTCACGGTCTCACCACCACACCGAGTCTGAGTCTCACTCTCACCCCAAATTAGGTAATTAATTTAGTTTTCTGAAATCTCTCTATCTCACCGTCACACACACACCTCTCGCTCTCTCTGTTTTCTTTTGCGATTTTGTCTCTTCATCTGGGATCGTCTTTGAAATGATAGCCTCCTCTCGGCCCTTCGAGCTTCAATCCGCCTTGCCGATCGCCTCCTCTCGGCGCCTCCACCTAAACCCCTCTGGTAAATTTCCCAACTTTTCCTCCAATTCTTTTTTCTCTCTATTTCTGAGTAAGAAAGGTACGAATCTAGCAACCCACCTTTTTTCTTGAAGATTTGAATCTACTGTAGTGTGTAGAGAACTTGATTATAAAAAAAAAAGCACAAAAAACCCATAAAAATTGTGAACTTACTGCCATTTTTCTGTCCACCAGATTTAGAAAAACCCCAGAAAATTAATGTCAGAATAGAACTTCTGGACCAAAACCCTCCATGAATATGGCAACCCCAAAAGCTCCTCTACGAAACCCCTCAACGAAGCACCAAGAGAGATAGGAATTATTTTAGAGAGAGAGGATGAGGATGTAGAAAGAGAGAGAAAAGAATTCTAGACGGTTTTATCAACCATCGACGGACGCTACCCATCATGTTTGACCATTCTTTCTCTGTGAAAGTCTCTGCTTCTTCTCTGTTATATTTTTTTTATTTATTTTTGGTCATGATTGCAGGTTTTTGAAAAAAAATTCACCTTCAGAGATTGAGGAAAAATATATAAAGGCTGTTGGTGATCGGTATAAAGACAAAATAAAAAAGGTATGAATAAAATGTTTGAGATTATATGATTTGATTTGATTTTGTAATGTATAGAATTAGCTTTATATTTTTCAGATTAAATGGGTTTAGGACTGTATTGGTTAAATCTAAATAAATTTTTGGAATTTGCTATGAACAATAGTTTGTTTCATTACGGGGTTCGATGGTTCTACTTTTGAACTGCACAGGGTTGAGAAAGGAAAGGAAAAAAATTCATTTAGGTGTTCATTAAATCCAAATCCCGGTTGATATGTCTTAGGAATCCTTTTAATTGTTTTAGCCGACCCCACTTAGTGGGAAAAGGCTTTGTTGTTGTTGTTGACTATTTCCCATAAATTGGACTGATACTGTTTGGTGAACATGTAAGGTTTGAAATGTTCCATACAACAATAATGCTAATCATATGGATTCAACTTATTGGTTGATGCTTTAAGACTTTGCTCTCTGATCATACATTCTTTTGGTTAATTTATTGATAATCCTGCTTAAAAATTGTTTGGATGCATATGGGGAAGAGGAAAAAGAAGCTACAACTTTAGGTGACCAGAAACATCAGAAGAACATAAAGAAGGAAAGAAAGCATGATGCTTTTGTTAGTTTCGTTCTCGGTGAAAAACAGCAATCTTGATGCTAGGAAGGTTCGCACCTAATGGATATAATGATTCAATTCAAAACACATGTGCTTTCAACCTAATTTCAGGATATTAGCTTTACAAATAAATCTACGTTTGTGGAACAATTGACACTTCAAATGGGTTGAATGTCACCACCTGTGGAGGAGGTAGTGTCTCTAGACTTTTCACATCTTTGATTCTATCTATGGCTGCTTATTATTGTTCCTACACAGTGACTTTTACTTCTCAGCCTTTTTTTTTTCTATTCTTTTTGGTTCTGTAATTATGTTTCTCTATGGATTTTTTCTCTCCATTTAACAGTAATCAAATTTTTGTTTCATTTTTCATGTACTTCTCACTTCAAACATCAAGTAAGGATTTGGCTTTAGTGACTTCTGCAAACTGTAGCTTTCATACTACATCAACTCTCAAGGTTACTCTGCATATCATCATCTAAGGTATCTACTTTCAATTTCTGCTAATTTTTATCCTATACAACTCCGATCTGTATGTGTATTTCTTTGTTTATTTTCCCCAATATGTTTACAAACATCAGACCTCTCCTTGAATCTTTTTCCTTTTTCTTCCACCAAAACACCAAAATTAAAAATCTTTCCTAATTCTTTTTTTCATATATTTATGTCCTACATTATTAACTTTCTTCATTGCTTGCGCTGGATTGTACAAAGAAATAGTGTGAACAAAGAAATATCAACTGTTGAGTTTATAACATTTTTTGTACGTAGGTTTGACCCTTTTTTTGTTATGTACAATTTAGGAGTACAAACATAAGATTTAAGGTGTAAGAGTGAGGAATTGAGGGCATTTCTCTAAGGAACGACCAAATGGATATTTCTAACTCACATAAAAACTCTAACCTATATAATTAGAGCTGATTTATACGTGCCAAATATAATTTATAACTTTTCCTTACGTATTACACATAATTGGTTTGAGCATGATTTGAATTGATTGGTTTGAATATGAATGGTTTCAGAAACTTGATTCATATAGGATTTAAGGTTTAGAACCATTTTTCTTAAATAAGGCAATACTCTTCAACTTATTTTCATTGTTTTTATCTGTAGTTCAAACCACACCTATATTTTGTCCTCTCATTTGCACTAAGACTCATTTACACTAAGACTCTCATTTATTTACATTAACAATATCCATTTTCCCAATCTATAATGTAACAGACAAAAGAAAACTTACATGTGAGAAGAAATGCAGAACCCCACCCTTGGACACCTATTTTGTTACTCATGTATGTAAATATTACTTCATCCTTGGACTATTATGTTCCTCATTGTAAATAAGATTGAAAATGAATTTTCACATCTATGTAAATAGTACCCCATCCATGGACATCTATTTCATTCCTCATATATATAATATGTGTATATCCTTTACATGTTTTATACTGCTTTAAAACCCGCAGCAACGCGCGGGCATACTTACTAGTATATACTAAAACCCAACACAAAAAGTTACTGTTCATTAACAGTGTGCTTCCCTTTTTGCCCCTGCTTGATTTGTGTAATTTCGTTTGGACCATTTTTACACGTGTTGTCTCTGGTTCATTTTCCTTTTTGGTTTTGCTCTGCTTTATCGGCCCCTGTCATCCACGTGTTGATCATCGGTTTTGCCCTAGATGGCCACGCGTCTATCTTCCCCTGCTTCGAGTTGTTTCGTTGGTTCTAGGTTTTTCTTTGTTGTTCTCGCCGTTTTCACCCATTTTGGGGCTCTCCTTTTCTTTGTCTCTGAAACCCTAATTGTTTTCCTTTCCCATTTTCGCATCTCTATCTGCTCAAGCCGGTTAGCCAGCCTGTGGAAATTTCGTCTTTGTCGTCGTTTTCACCGCTTGCTATCAAGGGTTTTGTCTGTTGCTTTCTGATTTGTCAATCGTTATTACTGGTTTTTTAATTCTGTTTTAGCCGCTGCATCTGTCCTTTTCTTGGTGAGTTTTAGGACTTTCTCACTGTCGTTCATTCCATTTTTATGTTGATTTTCCACATTTGCATGGATTTTATCTATGAATTTCTTTTTTGTGCATGTCCTTAGACCCCTGGACTGGATGTATGATTTGGTTTTGTTTTTATATCAGGAGACGTGGATGTCCGTTTTTTGGGAAGCGGTCTCTGCGTATGTGAATCTAAGGAACAGGTGGTCACATTGGTGGATTATTCGGTTTTTGCTGTGGCGTTTTTCGTCTTTGTGAAGGTATGGTGCCAATACGATTGTTTATGGTCAGACTTAAACATTAATGGGTTGTGTTTATTGTTCAAGGTTTTTTGCAATTGAAAATACGAGCTAGAAGCCGTTTTTTGCAATTTATTTGGGAATTCCTCTCTCACACTCTTGCATATCCCTCTTCGGATTTTTTGCCACAGAGAATCAATCTCATCACCCTCTGTGCCCACCAGCCATCAACACTTTAGTATTACACATGAAACTTAGAACATGCAAAGTATGTATGTCCCTCAAATCTCATATTCTTTCATTTTCTTCAATTTTTATTAGATTTTACAGAAGCATTTATTTCTATGTTTGTCCTGTATATACTAAAACTCGTAAGGGCTGGTTACTGTGGATGACCAGTGTCACTCTATCAATCTTCACTGATTCACTGTCACTCTATCTCTGATTTCAATTTGGATTTTTAATGCAGGTTCGGATGATTTCAATTTCAATCTAGATGATTTGGATTCTGATGCAAGTTTGGTTTCGGGAACTCACTCTCATCTCTTTTCAATCTTGTGCGAAAATTGCAAAGATTGTGGCCTAGAGAGTAGAGATCACCATCTTCCTCGCTCTCATCTCTCTCCCTCTTCGATCTTCTGCAAAAAGTGCAAAGACAATTGGCTGGAAATCACCATCTACAAGTATGAAAATTAAATTAGGTTTTCCAACTTTTACAGATTTACTTGCATAGCTAAGATTTTGTTGGTTAAATTAGATCAGATTGTAGCGAACTTTTAAGATGCCAGTAATTTTCTCAATGCAGAATTAAAATTTAGAAAGATCAGCTTCAAGTTAGATTTTTTTTTCATTCAAGCTAGTTTAGACCAGTAGGAATGGAAGATTCAAACTCAGAACCTTTTTAAAAATGATATAGGGTTATGAGTTCATTTAGTTGCATTTTGTAGCTATGACCGATCAATTTGTTTAGATGAATTTTGTGCTTGAACCAAAATGTACTTTGGCATCTACACACTCTCCTTACACTTTGAAGTTATTTGTAGGAGAAATACATATACCTCACTAGCAATACACAATTATGTCTGGCATTCTATCACTCTTAAACCATGTTGTTTCCGAGCCACTACATATTATACTTTGACCGATCTTCCACTTTCTCTTACTACATATTATACTTTGAACTTTTAGACTATTTTAATCCAAGACTAACTGTGTACCATTCTTTAAAAATATATCTTTGATGCAAGTCTTTTATGATTATTCGATTAAATTTTGAAGAGTTTATGATTGGATTTGTATATGTCTGCAACTGTTCGATTAAATGTCTAAGAGAGATTTTATATACTTGATATGGTTTTTCAAAGTGGTGTAGAATAATTAGTGACTTGACCATTGTCTCCCTTTGATCTTAACTAGGAAATCTCACACTAGTTCTTTCCATTTGTCAAGATAGCTATGGTAAGATCAAACCTGTTGTGCTTGCTGAATACTCCGACTTGCTAAATTTGTTCAGTTTTCTCACACTAGTTCTTCCCATCTGTCAAGATAGCTATGATAAGATCAAATATGTCGTGCTTTCAGTTTTCCTTAGTGACACTTAGATATTGGTTACTCATCCATTTGAAATCTTGTATGCTCTTCCATTTGTCATAGCTACGACTTGCGTGGTTCTTCACTACAATCGTATTGTTTACTTTGTTTATGATAGTCGGGCGTCTGTATCGTTAAAGAATAGGTTTGCGGAAGTACTGTCATGCAAGTAGGAGAAGTTCGTATTTATGTGCGAAGATAAGCGTGAAAATATGATTGATTCTGTTTTTGTCGGAAGGGAATGGATCTTGAAAGAAGTATGAAAACAAGCAAAGAGAGAATTGAGCGTTAAGGCAAATATTTTACAAGTTACTGAAGCCTTTAGCAAACATCTTACACAATTATATAAGAGCAAGAATTGGAAACAGAAAGATGGCTTTGTCGAGATTATCATTGCTAAGAGGGGCAATCATGGAGCAATATGCACGGTCTAGAGCCCAATATGGAAGAAAAGGGCAACATCCCCAATCAATTCGAGACCAAACCTATAAAGGTTGAAGGGTGCTATGCTAGCATTGGAATGAGATCCTTTTTTGTAAAAGGTGTTATTGGAGGCTTTTTGGAAGATCGGTCAAACTGAATGATACATCATAACCAAGTGGAAAAACCAGCCGATCAAGTGGAAGAACCGGTAGAGAAAGTGGAAGAACCGGCAAAGAAAGTGGAAGGGGCTGATGTAGACCATGAAGTTCTTTACACACTTGAAAAGGCAATGTTAAGTGCGTGCTGTGGTGACCCATACATTGGTGGGTACATCAATTCTCGCTACGCTGGTCATCAAATTTACAAAAGCATACCCACAGTGCACCTGTTGGATCTATACAAGAAACATTACGATAATGATGTGATCAAGAACTCCAACCAAAACGGAAAACTTGAAATGTTTGTTCACGGTTGGTGCTGTTTCTGTTGAAACCAATAGGGTGTCTTCAAGACTATGCCATTTTGGGTTTCATAAAGGGATACGTAATGCACTGTTTGGTTGACACCGAAGGTTTTTTCAAAGAAAAATGGAGACTGCCAGGGAGAACGTTACAAGGTGTGATGATGAGGTATTAGGAACCTTACAATTTGGTTATTTTTACCCAAAACTCCCCCAAAAAATCAAAGGGTCGCAAAAGAGGAAAGACTCCAAAACCACGAAGGGCCACACTACTGATCGAGCTCTTATGAGGTCTTGGGGAAGTTGGTTCCTAAAGGTTATAAAAAGGATCTGATTGGTTTTAGCTTGGATTATAGTGGACAACTTTCAAGTTTAGATCCGGCTGACTCTAGTAAGAGTAGGGTAAGCATTAATGCTATTAATCTTCTAAATTTTTATGAAATGATATTTGTATAGATTATGTAAAGAAAAACATTTTGAATTTTGTTATTGCATCAGGTTTTATGAGATGGTAGAAGAGGGATCATTTTTTTGGTTTCGTGTCCCAAATGAAAAGCAACCATCAAGATGAAGAGCAACTGATCATATGATGCTAAATTTTGTGTTTTGGAAGGAGTATCTGGATCTGTTTCCATGAAGTGAGGTTTTGTTTGTGTATTGATTTGACGTGATCAAACGCTTTAGATGTTGTTTCTTGTATTGACACTATATAGATCAAAGGCTGGATATCTAAGTTTGGTTCGGTGAATTGAAATTGTCCTACATTATCTTCTTGATATTGGATTTCATTTGGCATATTCGTATCCGAGTACCTGATTGTTTATGTGGTGCTAATAGCGCTTTTGGTGTTGTTCAATCTGGTACTCAGATACGAATATGCCAAATGAAACCCAATATCAAGAAGATAATCTAGTACAATTTCAATTCACCAAACCAAACTCAGATATCCAACCTTAGATCTATATATTGTCAATACAAGAAACAACACCTAAAGCGTTTGATCGTGTCAAATAAATACACAAACAAAACCACACATCACGGAAACATCCGAATCTAGATACTCATTCTAAACCACAAAATTTAGCATCATATAATCAGTTGCTCTCCATCTTGATGGTTGCCCTTCATTGGGGACATGAAACCAAAAAACCGATGCCTTTTGTACCATCTCATAAAAGCTGATGCAATAACAAAATTGAATGTTTTTCTTTGTATCATCCTATACAAATATCATTTCATGAAAATTTAAAAAATTAATAGCATTAATGCTTGCCCTACTATTACTAGAGCTAGTCAGATCTGAACTTGAAGGTTGTCCATGATAGTCCGGGCTAAAACCAAACAAATCCTTGTTATGACCTTCGGGAACCAACTTCTCTAAGACATCATAAGAGCTCAGACAGAAGTAGTGTGGCCCTTCGTCTTTGGGTGGTTTTCAGGCCTTTCCTCTTTTGTAACCCTTTGATTTTTTAGGAGGTTTTGGGTAAAAATAACCAAACTGTAAGGTTCCTAATACCTCATCATCACACCTTGTAGTATTCTCCCTCCATTTTTCTCTTAAAAAGCTTTCGGTGTCAACCAAACATTGTGCATTATGTATCCCCTTATGAAACCCAAAATGACATAGTCTTGAAGACACCTCGTTGGTTTCGAGCAGAAACAGTGCCATACGTCGCCAACCCTGGTAGTGAAAATAAACATTTCAAGTTTTCTATTTCAAGTGGAGTTCTTGATCACATCATCGTAATGTTTCTTGTAGAGATCCAATGGGTGCATTGTAGGTATGCTTTTGTAAATTTGATGACTAGTGTAGCGAAACTTGATGTACCTACCAGTGTATGGGTCACCACAATACGCACTTAACATAGCCTTTTCAAATGTGTAAATGACTTCGTGGTCTATATCTGCCCTTTCCACTCTCTGCCGGTCCTTGCTCTGCCGGCTCCTCCACTTGCTCAGCCGATTTTTCAACTTAGTTATGATGTATCATTCGTTTTGACCAATATTCCAAAAAGCCTCCAATAACACCTTTTACAAAAGAGGATCGCATTTAATGCTAGCATAGCACTCTTCAACCTTTATAGGTTTGGTCTCGAATGGATTGAGGATTTTGCTCTTTTCATCCATATCAGGCTTTAGACCAATTGTGTATATTGCTCCATGCTCGCTCCCTTTAGAAATGATAATTTCGACAAAGGTATCTTCCCGTTTCAAATTCTTGCTCTTATATAATTGTGCAAGACGTTTGCTAAAGGCTTCTGCAACTTGTAAAATATTCGCCTTAACGCTCAATTCTTTTTTTGCCCGTTTCCATACTTCCTTCAAGATCCATTCCCTTCCGGCAAAAACAGAACTAATCAAATTTTCCTGCTCATCTTCGCACATAAATATGAACTTCTTCTCCTTGTCTGACAATACTTCCACAAACTCAATTCTTTAACGGTGCATATGCTCGACTGTCACAAACAAAGTAGACAATATGATTGTAGAGAAGAACCATGCAATTCGTAGGTATTTTAACGAAAGAGTATTCTGCAATATACAAGATTTAAAATGGATGAGTAACCAGCATCGAAGTGCCACTAATGAAATCCGTTGGCCTGCCAACTCGCTAGAGGTGGTTCGGTATGGGATCCCATACCGAAACCCTTGTCCCGATTCCCAAACCAAAATTTTCGGGAATCTCAATTTCAATACCGATCCCAAACCAAATTTTCGGGAATCCCGAAATAGTTTCGGGATTTCGGGACAAATTGGGAATCCCGAAATGGTTTTGGACTTTTGGACAAAAAGCCAATATTGGGCCATGCCCAAAATCTGTCCACCCAGCCTAGTAATGAATATGTCCAATTGTATAGTCACTCAATTCAACAGCCCATATGGGCTTAACCTAATTCAACAAAAAACAATTTTATTTCTACTACACATGTCAAATCTGTGTACAAATCTATTTTAAAGCAATTTGCCAAATATATTCAACAGCCCATAGTGAAGTACAACATGTCAAATCGAAAAGCAAAAATATTAGTTACAAGTCAAGGTTTTAAAATAAATAAAGTAACAAACTCAAAAGCAAAAAAATTAGTTCCAAGCCAAAGTTTCAATAATTAAGTTACAAACCAAAAGCAAAAAAACAAAGCCTAAAATTTATGAAGATTGTTGGCCTCTTCGGCCCCTAATACCGAGACCATATGTGTACTAGATTGGCTACTAGACCCGTTCATCCTACTTAACAAATAAAATAACAATGCACATTAATATATATCACAACCACAGTTCAGCATATATCCAAATTCCAATCAATAATCTGAGCATAGAAAAATCTGAGCATTCAAAAATCTGAGCATTCAACATGGAAAAATCTGAGCATATATCGTGTATTTGAACTACAAAGCAAATAAAATCTGAGCATTCAACATAGAAAAATCTGAGCATTCAACATAGAAAAATCTGAGCATATATCGTGTATTTGAACTACAAAGCAAATAAAAACCAGGGTGAAAATTTGAAAATCGTATACTAACTAATTTTCATATAACACATACAAAACTTGAAGCATTAAAGCAATCGCATAGATATGAAAATACTTACACTCCAAGAAGAAACGGCCACACTTCAGCTCGAATACTTGGATCAACACCCTGCATCAGAAAGTAAGTGATTAATATCCAACAGCTGTAAAACATACATCAATTTTAAAGTAAGTTGACGGAAATAGAAAAATAAGTCTGACAAAAGTCAAGAACATACTCCGCTACGAACTTTCTTTAAAAACTTGAGACCCCCATCAGTGAGTTTCCCATCTGGTGAAACAGAAACAATTTCCATGTTTCAACACATAGGAATAGGATGTCACACACTCACGTCTTATTATCTAATCACCTAGCCAGGGATGCATAAGTAAAGTTACATACAGAAGTGTAGTTTTGAAAACCATATCACACATACCTGGAGAAGCAAAGTACCATCATTGCATTTATCTGCAACCCGTTTGCTCACATGGAAAGGATCTGTAAAATGCACTGCTAGGGTCCTGCACAAATTAATAATCAATAAAAGACATCTACAATTTTGAAAGATAAGAACAAAAAGTAGAACAAAATAAAAGAAAAATACCTCTCAAATATCTGATTGTGAGATACACCAAATTCAAGTTTGAGTGCTATCATCCTCATTCCATCCACAATGCTCTGTCTCTGGGGAGCCACTGCATAATGCATTATGTACAGGTAAGCAGTTGGGACTCAATAGAGTATTTAAACGTAGAACACACATATTCACAATCTGAAGATGATCCTACTGCAAGCTTTTCACTGATACTCAATCAAATTTTTTGTCGTATTTATTCAAACATCGAAAGATATTGCATTTTCTCCCCATACATCCCTTCTACATACCAATTTCATTTGGGAGAGGATGAGACTTGCAAAAAACACGCAGCGCATAAACCTGGTAATCCTGGTAGCCGCAGCAATCTGGTAATCCTGCAAACATGCAGCGCATAAAAACATTCACTCTTCAAAATTGAAACCAGTAAGGGAAGATTCAAGATTGAAATTAGGTTTCAAAACGAAGACAGAAATTAAGATTCAAGATTCAAACCCTAAATTAAATTTCAAAAGGAAGACAGAAATTAGGTTTCAAAACACTAAATTAATTACCTAATTTGGGGTGAGGTGAGACCGTGAGAGTGACTTCGAGTTCGATGAGAGATTAGATGAGAGATGAGGGCTCGGTGAGGGAGGGCTGCGTTTCGAGACTTCGATGGATGGAAACAAATGAACGGAAAGAGTAGAGTACCATTTGGATCTGACCTAAAAACAAATCAACGGCACATATTAAATCCAAAATAATCAATGGTTGAAATAATTCTCTTACAATTAAAAAATAATATATATATAATTTTTTTTCGGTTTGGTATGGGAATACCGAAAAATGGAGAGGCAGTACCGAATCCCATACCGAAAATTTCGGTTTGGTTCGGGATGACATCCCGAAAATTTCGGGAATTTTGGTTTGGGATTTTTTTGGTTTGGGATCGGGATTTTTTTGGTTTGGTTTGGGATTTTTGGGATTTTTTTCCAGCCCTACAACTCGCGCATGCAATAAATAAAACACATTCTTCTTCATCATTGCCACAAGTCTCATTGATCTTTCCACGTTTCACATTCTGGCCAGTGATCTTCCAAAAGATTCTGCAACGTTTTATTTCTACTTGCTTTGCCAAGCAAAGAATCTGAGAAGCTTCAGTGCAAGTTCATTTCATATGGGCACCTTGCAATCTTTGGTTCACTTTTGATTCGAAAAGCTTCAGTACATATTTTCTTCAAATACAGAGTTGCTGCCAAGTCATTTGTCTTCAGCAATGAATTTTATTTGATCCACAAGTCCCCAAAGAATCCAACCAAGTGTATCTTCTCAATACCCACATCTTCTACTGGTAGCTTCAGAGTTTCTGTTGTTAAAAACAACTCTCCCGAAGACAAGAGTGTTGTGATATTTTCTCAGCAGCTTCGGAACAAGGCACTTTATTTCCCTTTCTTATCCACATGCAAATCTATGAGGCGGAAGTATTCAATCCGTCTCTCAAACTACCAAGACTTGAGAAATGTAGCAATTTCCTCCTTCTCCACAAGAAATTCACCTTAGTAATAACCTCGGAGGTTTTCCTCCTCTTCATGCCAACTATAATTGAAATCAGGAAGGGATTTTTTTTTTTCAATTTTTTTTCTTCCCAATAATATTGCCTGACGTTGAGTATTTTCTTGGTGTAATTTTGCACTTTAGACTCATGAAATCACTACATCACATTATTGAAATGCATTACCAATTGATCTTTTGACATATCTGCAAGCAGGGCAGGATCCATATGTTCTTGCTTGCTTGTTTCCAACTGATAATGTTTACCATTTTCTTCCCATAGAGATGATGATGATGGCTATATCCCAAGTTTAGGGTTTAAAACCTTGTAGTGGGAAACGTTTCCATTTTCATCACCTTCCAAGGATCCTTGAGAAGATAGGTGGCCAAGGTCAGAAACAAATGGTGATTTAGAAATCATATATACTAAAACTCAGTTTCTGAACACTGTTCATTAACAGTGATTTGACGAATTTGCCCCTCGGTTTCTTCTTGATCTCCCGTTGTGCTGCCTCTTTTACACAGTGAAATGACCACTTTGTCCTGGCTGGCCACGCGTTCTTCATCAATGGCCTTTCCTGTTGGATTTCTCTGCTGTTTCATTCTCTGCCTTCCATTTCCTGCAATCGCTTTTTTTTTTCTCAGCTCCACGTCTACACGTGTTGGTCATCGTGGAAAGAAAAGTGGTGGAAAGCCGACGAAAGCAGTGGAAAAACCCATTTGCTTTTCCATTCGCTAACCTCAGAAAGGGCATCCCCTCCCATCGCCGTTCTCGAGTTCTTTCGATGAAGTTTTCTCTCTCACTTTCTTGCTAAAAACGACAGAACCAGTCAAAATTTGTGCAGATCTTTTTTCTGGAACAATAGAAACGATGCGCTGTTCTTCCCTCATTCTCCAGGTTCCTCCCTCTTTCCTCTTCATCCGTTGGACAACGTCTCCTTCGTTTCGACCTCTCTCTTAGAAACACAGTGGAGATCTCTTCAGTTTTCTCTCCAGTCTTCTTTGTCAGGATCTCTGGAGAAAAAAAGTTGATTTTTTTTTTTTTTCAGTTTTTGGTTTGTGGGTTTTTAATTTTTTGACTTTTTGTGCAGGTAAAGGAAGAACCCAGAAGAGATATGTTCACTGAAGGACTTGACAGGAGCGCCCTTCATGGGGTTAGAAAGGTTTGTGAAGAAAAATCATTACCATCTTCCTTTTTTCGAATTGAAAAAATAAATAAAGTAGGGTTTAATTTTACTGTTGTTTGATTTAGTCCTCAGCACCATTCGTGGTATTTTTACTCATTCACTACCTGATAAATAAAACCCATATATTTTTTTTTTGAATTTTATGAATTTTGGTGTGATTTTGGTTGTTGATGTTTTCTCAGTGATTGAATTCTGGGTTTTTAGCCGTACCCAATTTTAGTCGACCCATGCAGCATAGGGCATTTGCCCCTGTTTGCTTTCCTTTTCTCACCAGACATCTCTGCCAGCATGATCCGCCAAACTCGCCGATCGCGTCTGCTTTCGCGGACTAGGTATGACTTCTATCACTTTCCGTTTGTTTCCCGGGAAAATTTAGGGCTAGAAAGTGTGTAGAATTTTAATCTTTAAACTTTAAACTGTCCTGTGCACAGAGAAATTGAAATTTAATTCCAGGTTCTGTATTGCTCTATAATTGAAGGTCTTCTACTCCCTAAAAGGCTGATTAACACCAGCAACCACAACACCAACAAGGACTACTGCAGCTTTGGTACAATTAAACAACCATAATTCCCAAGTTTTGATTATTATTTTTTACTAATTTGCTATCTTTTAAATATAATCATACCATCCGTGTTGATATGAACAGTCCATAATGTGTTTATTGTGTTGAAAGATGCGGAAAAAAATGAAAAATTTGGTGTGAGTTTGTTGCGTTTTGGTTTAATTGTTTGGGGAATGTGGAGTTGTTACTTCAAAATTGAAATTTAATGGGAATGCCATGATTGAAATTTTATAGCAATGCTGAATGAGCCAATCTGAAATACCAAATTACAGCTGATGAACTCACTCCTATATGACTATTACTGCATATACTCATCTTTTATTTCGTTGGGTTTTATTTTTATTTCATTTTTTTTGGTTTCGCAAAGAACTGAATTTTATCTTATCTATAGCTCTATACGCATGTAGTTTTTCTCTTTTTTGGTTTCGAGTATGTGGTTGGTTTTATTTAACAATCTTTTGGAATATAGAGAATCTTTGCATCAATGTCTTATTCTTGGATTTTCTGATGATTTGGCATTGAGATGTTAAGCAAAGGTGTTCCATGGGAACCACATATTGTTCGAAACTATCTCAAAGAAGTGGAGAGATTTGTTACGTAGCTCCAGACTATGCCAACTATGAAGCTCTAGAAAAATGGTGCGGAAATTGGCTGTTTGTCATTGATGAGGTATAATCCAATAGCTAATAAGTATGCTCCTATATTCAACACTTTAATTATGTCTAGAACTAATGTTGTTATTACTACTTTCATTTTTACAGAAGGAAAGGTTTTTTGTTCTTCATTTCTTGCTATATCATCTAGGGTTGTGCAAACTATTCATTATAGGGGATCCCTTCATGTATATAGTTGTTTCTTGCGAAGATTTCCGCAAACTATTTTTGTTATGTCGAAGTTGAAATCTTTTTTTACGATTGTAAATAGATTTCACATGTATGCAAATAGTATATATACACATTATAACTTTCTACATATTTTGTACAGTTTCAAAACCCGCGGCATCGCGCGGGCACTCTTGCTAGTGGAATCTAATTCCTCAACAAAACTTGGATGTCTCTTTCATCCGTTCGTTCCATTTCAAATTCGTATAACCATCAAACTGGTCCCAATTTGCTTCTTCAGCACCCCAAATACAATTCCTCATGTAGAGCTTGAGTCTCGAACAAGCATTCTAGCTGCGGTTTAATGAAATTAAGCTATGTCTTTCCGTCCACAAACAAGGAAGTCTGACAAGTTCAAGTGTCAAGACAGTTCATTCTAGTATAATCTCTTAAGAAGTGGCAGGCGTATTTGGGTACCCGGTAGGCCATCCAAGAATAGGACAGGCGTATTTAGAACACTTAACAGCTTTAGCTTTCCCCATTGAATAGTAAAAAAACTGTGTCCGATCCCAGGAGCACTCCTTGGAAATCTTCTTACGAGTGTCCTAGCTCTTCTTCTCTGCATTTGCATCTGCATTTGTGTCCTTTTCTATGTTATGCATAAGTGATGTAACTAACAATGTGTGTGTGTCCATGTAGAGCACAAAATATATCATTAATTCTAGAGCAAGATTGTTAAGTTCCTATCAAGTTAAAATTAAAAGAAAATGCAGATTCATGTTGCTGCAACAAGCATCATTACACGATTTTTCCTATCTATGCGATTCTTCCTATCTAAGCAAGCTACTAGTTCTATCTGTCCGACTTCAGTTTCAGCAATATGAGATCATTGTTACTAGTTCTCTCTTTGAACAATTGAAGATGGGCAATGCCCGACCGTCACAAGCAAAGTAGACAATACGATTGTAGAGAAGAACCACGCAAGTCGTAGCTTTGACAAAACGGAAGAGTATCCTGCAATATACAAGATTTAAAATGGATGAGTAACCAGCATCTAAGTGCCACTAAGGAAAACTGAACAAAAAGAGATGTCTGTTTGAGATTTATCAGCGTGGGTGGACTTGGAAGACTTTGACGTGCGGGTGGGCTTGGAAGGTTTTGGTGCACGAGGCTTAGACATACGGGGCGACATTTGTATCAAACTCAACTAACGAAACAAAGAGTCAATAAAAAGAGAAATACCACAACCGTTGCAAACAGTCCCAAGGAAGATTTATCAATTCCAACAAAGATTTTTATCAAAATTAAGTCAGAAAAAGGGAACGTACCCTATTTGAAGCATAAACCCGAATCGTAGCCAATTGAAGACCAAAGAAAGGGGACCATCATGAAAAACACAACCCATGAAAGCAATCACACACAAAATCAATCAAGAAGAAAGTCCTGAGAATTTGAACAAAATTTCCAAATTCTGACCTAGGCAAGAGCTACTTCGAGCCTAAATTTGAATTGTAGAAGAAGGGAGATTGAAAGCAAGAGGATCCTTTTCCGCTGCTTCAAATTAAACAGCGATGCTGCCCAAGAAAATTCAAACAGCAATTGGAATTAATTAAACAGCAAGGTAGAAAGGGAGCAACGTGCTTGTTGAAATTATAACATGCTAGTTCTTAGTTCCTGGTTCATATAATTCACATAGTTCTTAGTTCTTACAAACCAAAACAAGCACCAACAAATCCACGACGACTTGAAACAGCGTTAATCCATTAAACTTGCCAGTGCAGATAAACCCACATTGCCTTGTTCATGCACATGTATTTGGTTGATTTTTGTGTGAATTTTTCTTGACAAAAAAAAATGGACAAATTATTACCAAGTATTGTATAGATTGATATCCATTAGCCAAACTATCGGTCTCCTTATATGACAAGCTCTGAATTAACACAGAATTTTTACGAACAGATGATCCACCTACTTATTATCTTCAAATGGGGGGCAAAGCCAAGTTATTTTAATGGCTCCTTTCACTTTCAATCTTAATTCTTGCGTTCCGTATAAACGACGCTGCAATACGAAAGATAAATCTGAGCAGCTACATACCAAATCCCTAAAATAATTTGACTCATATGGGATGGGAATAATAGTTGCCACTGGCGTTTGTTTGCTATTTATGCCAGTACTGACGAGAAAAAACGGACGAGCCAATGGATGTGCTTGAGCAGAAGGATCGAAAAAGACAGGGACCGAAGCCTCCTCATCGGGGATTTCAACAAGATGATATACTGAGTAACGAAGAAAAAGAAGGCGGCAACTATAGAATGGCTTCCAGCCTGAGGGCTTCAGAAAGTTTGTGGCTTGCAACGAACTCATGGACCTGGGCTATGAAGGATATCCCTTCACATGGCGGAATAATAGGGACTGCATGCCAATCCAACAGAGACTCGACCGTGGGCTGGCTACCATGGGATGGAATAACCTTGACCTTGATACTAAGATCAGGCACGTGGTGTTGGAAAGGTCCGACAATGCTCTGCTTTTTCTTTCCATGGAGAAGGCGATGGCGTGGAAGGGTAGGAAATTCTCTTATGATGCACACTGGAGTAAGCTGCAAGAATGCCGTGACTTGGTGGCAGATGATTGGAAGGATAGGTTTGGAGGTTCTCACACTTTTAGATTTTGTGAAAAAAATGAAAACCCTCAGAAGGAGATTAAAGGCCTATTGCCTTATGTAATGTTATCTATAAGGTCCTTGCTAAGGTACTTACTAATAGATTAAAGAAGGTGATGCCAAAGGTGGTTAACGATAATCAATTTGCCTTTGTCGATGGGAAGCATATTTAGGACAGTATCTTTGTGGTGCATGAAATCCTGCATTCATTGCTCCACCAAAAAAAAGAGGACCAAGTGGGCATGGCAATAAAGCTGGATATGGCTAAGGCGTATGATCATGTGGAATGGGAATTCCTCCTAACTATGATGGCTAGATTGGGATTTGCGCCGGTTTTCTGTGGATGGATTAAGGAATGCATCTCCACTGCTTCCTTTAGCATTTTGGTGAACGGGAACCTGACGGGGTACATATTGCCGGAGAGGGGGTTGAGGCATGAAGATCCCCTATCTCCCTACTTATTTCTTCTTTGCACCGAAGGTTTTTCTATGTTGATCAGGAATGGGTTGGAGCAAGGTGCTCTTCACGAGTTCAAGATTACGCCAAACGGTGTACCGGTAACGCATCTTTTTTTTACGGACGATTCTGTTCTGTTCGGTAATGCTTTGATGGAGGAGGCACAATGGGTTGCGAAGGTACTAAAGGTTTATGCATGGGGATCCGGCCAGGAAATTAATTTGTCTAAAAGCACGATTTTCTTTGGCTCGAAGACTAAGTCCCGTACCAAGAAAAAAATTGTGGGAACTCTGGATATTCAGTGCAATGAGGGTTTTGGGAAGTACCTTGGGCTGCAAGCGGATTTTGGCCACTCCAAAAAGCCATTTTTGAAGAAGTCCGGGATAAGATCGAGACCCGTGTGGGGTTGTCAGAGCAATTTTTGTCCCAAGCAGGGAAGGAAGTCCTAGTTAAGGCGGTGATCATGGCTATGCCGAACTATGCCATGAGCTGCTTTAAGCTTCCCATTGGGGTGTGCAGGGACATGGAGAAAGCTATACGAAATTACTGGTGGAGAGGTAATGAGCAAAGGAAGGGTGTCAACTGGATCTCCTGGGATCGGCTAATGAAACAGAAGCGTGCTGGAGGCCTTGGCTTTAGAGACATCCAATGCTTCAATTTGGCCTTTCTGGCTAAGATTGGGTGGCACTTGACCCAAAACCCGATGTCTCTCCTTGCAATAGTCTTGAGGGACAAGTACTTTCCAGGTGGAACTTTTATGGGTGCTTGTAGGGGGAAGAACACTTTCTGGGGTTGGAAAGGAATTTTTGAAGCTCGTAAGGTGCTCCAGCAAGGCTTAAAATGGCGGGTGGGAGATGGAGCTAGTATTAGTATTAGGGAGGACCCATGGTTCCTTAAGCCCTCCGCGTTTAAAGTAAGGCCGCATGATGGCTTGCAAAGCACTTTGGTGAGCGATTTAATTGATCCGGCCTCGAAATCTTGGAATGCTAATTTGATCTCGGTGAGTTTTAATAAGGATGATGTGGCTCCGATCTTAAGTATCCCTACTATAATGTTAATGGGGATTACTCGGTCAAACCTGGGTATGGAGTGGCTGTTAGCCTTATGGAAGACGGGGCCTTAGGGAAAAAAGGGCAGGCATGCCCAATGAAAACCAAAAGAACTTCCAGGTGTGGAACCTAATATGGAAGTTGAAGGTCCCTAACAAAATTAAACTATTCGTTTGGCGGTGTTGTAATCATGCACTGGCTGTTAGATGCAACATACAAAGGCACCACATGAGGGTTGATAATGTGTGTAGGGTTTGTAGCATGGTGGACGAGTCTGAAAATCACCTATTTTTCCACTGCGCTCTCAATCACCAGTTTTGGTTCTGCTCTCCTCTCCATCTGAACTACCACGGCCTGGCAGGTGCAGATTTCTTAGAAATTTGGGAGAACCTGTGTAATCAGGTCAAGGGTAGGGATAAAGCTAACGAGATCATGCAGGAGTTTAACTTTGGCCTGTGGCGTCTCTGGAAAAACAGGAACGATGTAGTGTTTAACAGAGTGCACCGGAAGCCTTTGGAAATCTTGAAGGTACGGAGGAAGAACATCTCTGACTTTAAAAATGCAATGTCCCGGGAGTCTACGGGTGAGTGCCCAAATGGTGGGTTGGCAATAAGGGCTGCAGGTCGCAGTGTTATACAATGGCAGAAGTCGTGGTTCGGGGTCATCAAAGTCAACACTGATGTGGCTTGGTGTAAGAATAGCTTACGTGTGGGTATGGGCTAGGTTAGTTTGGGACTTTGCCGGTTTGCTCCAAGCTGCTGGTGGCTCAGGAGTCGGGTTTTGTCACTCTGCTACCCCTACTGAAATGTGTGTGATCCAGGAGGCCATGTCAGCTTGCATTGACAATGGGTTTGAGAACATGATTATTGAATTCGATGCTAAGGTGATAATCCAGATGCTTGGGAAGGAATTGCCTTATGACTTCAGCCTCGAATGTATACTTGGCGATATTGAGAGTCTAGAGCGCAGGTTGACGACGATGATGTTCACCTCTGTGCCTAGGGAGAGCAATTGTGCTGCTCACTCGGTGGCTAAGTTTGTATTTAAGGAGGGTCATGCTTTTGCCTAGATTGTATCGGCTCGAAATTTTTGTTTAACATTCTAGCTAAGGATGTAAACATTCCTATTCGTCTTTAATATATTCTATCTTGGATTTAAAAAAATAATAATAATTTAACTCATACATAAACGAATTTCTAATGTCAAGTGAAACACCATATCAGTTTTGGAAATGCCCTAAATTTAATTTCCAATAAAAAAAAGGAAAAGAAAAACCCTAATTTAACTCATACCTGGTGAGAGGACTGAGCGAGTGAGCTTCCGATTGCTTGAAAGTGAGGCTGAGAGAGAAGGAGAGGCACTGCCGATTCTTTCGTAGAGAGAGCTTGGTCATCTCAATACACCTTTATTTTATTAGAGCGTTGCATTCGAGTGTTTTTCCAGAATGCTATTCATGCGCCATAGTTTTCGTCTCTTTCAAATGGTGTTCTTCTTTTTGCGTTCAGTCCAAAAAAAAAACCCAATCGAGCATTATGGGTTCGGCCGTATGAATTCTATAACGCCATTCCACTCGATTTTTGTGCCAAGTCTTTTGTTAGCTTTCAAATAGTCCTTTTTTTTTTTAGGATCTCTTTCTAAGTCTTATCCCACTAAATATGTTCAGTCCTATAACAAAAAATAAGAACAAATTATTTTCTTATATCACTTGACATTTAGCGGCGGTGTTATATATCAAATTCATGAACTAAATTAACACATCCCGATCGGAGTCGAGGCATGCTGGTCGACACCCAAAGGTGACGTAACAAAAAAAGGAAAGTGAAGCATAAAAATATGGATAAATTTAAACCAAAGCTAACATTTATTTAATCTAAAGTATAGAGTGCATAGTAGTGGGAAGAACCCATAAAACATAAGTGTTCAGAGCATAGATGACAGTACGACATAAGTAGAGAAGTCGAAACTAGTTAAGGTACTTGTTACACCACCGGAAATAAGCTCCTACATTTATTTGTAGAAATGTCAGAACCGCCAGAGATTCCTTGTATGCCATAGAGAATTCAGCTAGCTAAGTCTTGGAAAGGCAAACAACAAAAGGGTGAGTGGGCAAAAACAAGGTTTATAAAACACATTTATTTTCTGAATATACTAACCCCTCGCGATAAAACATGTATAGTTTCCAAAAAATATACTACATATAAGTATGAAATCAAACGTAAATCAACAATAAATCCAGAAATACGCCAATCATAATATCTCAACCGTAGCATAAGAAAATTAGGTGCTCATCATTCTATGCTAACACACGAGTTCATGCAGAGAGATTTTGACATGAACAGGACTGGGTGTAATCATAATAAACGCTCTAGTACTACAATCACGTGGAGACTGGCGCTAGGCGCATCACATACAAGTCATAGTTGCCTATTAAAACCTAGGACAAGACTGGCACCTACAATGGATCCAAGATGAGCGTGTGGTGCGATGTGAACATACACGTGAAGCCTGACCCTGGCCCGAGGCGAGTACTACACTGGTGCAAGCATGCATGACGAGCAAGTATAATATATATGAACATGCCATGACAATATATAAATCTCAACAATATAATGACATTTTTTAAATTAAATAAAACATGGCATGATAGGCATAAAATCAATCCAAAAGTATTTGTGTAAACTATACAACTTTATATATAATATATAAAAACAAATGCCCACTCACTGATACGTAGTTGGATCCTAGCCTCCTAGCCTTGCTTGTCCATGTACCTTCTCGGGGTAATTCTCTCCTATAAGAGAAACAACTATAGTAATTAATTAATTAGGACATGCACTAAAAGGCTAGGAAAATCCCCTATAGTTTGCTCAAACGAAGGGTTTAAATATACGAAAACATTCTACACGACGTCACGGACCCGTACACGACAACCACTTGCCGCCACAAGGTCGGATGTGACGAACTGTCCCTAATTTTAGTTTAGGCAAAAGACATTTGCGAGTCCGGATTATAACAGTATAGTTACGGACGTTTGAAATTGTTTACTCAAATTTTAGTTTAGGAACTAATTAAACTCCCACCATGTGGGAATTGTAACCAATCAAATTAAAGGAGGAAGGACCAATCAGAAATTAGAGGAGAGATAGATAGCCAAATAGGAAGGGAGAGAGAAAGCTCCCAGCCTTCCCTTTTCGTTGACCAATCTGTGCACCCACCCGACCAAATTCTGGCGGTTTTCGCCATTTTTCCCATCGAACCACCATCATCCAACACCTGCAATCTCTTCCACAACCTTCATTATACCATTTCCACCTAAATTTGAAGGTTTTTAGGTCCAAAACTATGTAGAACCTCAAAGGAGCATCGGAGGTGCTTGACAGCGATTCCTCTGTTCCGGCGAGTTTCACCACCCACCACCACCCCTAATCAACTCCCCTTGGACCCAAGAACAAGACCCAACTAGTGGTAGGGGCGTTGGAACACCAAGGAAAGAGAATTGAAGAACATCATTGTTGAGCAAAAAATTGTACATAATATGTAAACAAATAATTCACTCGACACAATTTCACCTTCGTTCATTTTTTCGAATAGGGTTTTATTAATTCGAGTTCGACCCATTCTAGGCTACGCGCCTATTAATTACAACCCTTCTTTTGGAAAGGCATACCCTTTGATTCTAATTTGAATAAATCATAACTTGAGGATTTGGGTGTTTGTTTGATTTTGTGACTGCACCTAGGTCGAATCCTAGATTGCCTACGTACCCTCTTGAGGGATCAAGTCGCTCGTAGTTCAGGTATTTGGTACTTGTTTGGATTTGATGCCTTGTGCAGTTTTAGCTCATGCGGGCGAGGAGCATAGAAAATTTGATATGGCTTCATGCCATTTGAGACTTTTCTTCGGCTTCGTGCCACTCGGGATTTGATACGGCTTTGTGCCATTTGAAACTTTTCTTCGGCTTCGTGCCATTTTGGTATTTGACGGCAGGAGTGAATTTAGTTTATATAAACCAGGGATTCGTTTCGGTTTCACGGTTGTGTCTAAAACTTGATATCAGACTGCCTACGTATCCTTAACGGAATCAAACCGGCGTAGTTCATAATTTGAATGAATTTTGTGTTCAGATTTTTAGGAAAATGAGGAGCCATTTGGATTGGATTTGAATAATTAATAGGTAATGTAAATGACCCATTAATTTGAGTAGGACAAACTGGGAGGTTTTTTTAGGACCATGTCACATCCACTCTTTCTTCTCCACTTGAGCGAACTTCCCGTGAAATACTTAGTTCAAAGTGGAATGAGATTTGCTTTTCCTTTCATTAGAAAATGGGACTCAAAGTCTATCCCACGTGAGGTGCATAGATCAAAACTCATTTAGAGAACCCTTTTTTTATATTTTCAACCCCATTAATAAAAGAATGGGATTTTGAACCCACTTTGAATTTTCAAACTTTCTGACAAAAAGCTTTGCTCCTCCCTTTTTTCTATATGATTTTTAAAGCTTTTAAGTTCAACCACTATTCTTCCATGTGGGCAAAACTTCACGTGAGGTGCAGCCTTTATTCACCCTTTTTTTTGTTTGGTGTTGCTTCCATCCAAGTGATGCTTCCTTCCATCCTTCTTTTATTTCTCAGACAAAAAGACATAACGGCAGCAACCGACATCTTTCAGAGGTTTTGTTTTTGTCCTATTTCTTTGCCGAGCCAATAATTATTTGAAGTATGCTATTGTTGGGGTTTTTGTAATTGTAAGAAGGCACCCTTTTCTTTTTTGACTTAGTAGTCTCTCCTTCTTGTGACTGACGAGGATGGGTAGTACGGAGATGCAATTTTGGGCCAACATCGACGGAGCCATTAAGGAGTGTAGATTGATCTTTGAAGTTGTGGTGAACTGAGAGGTTCCTGGAAACAAATATCAACTGTGGCAGAAAGAGTTTGCCCTTGTGGTTGTTGTTGAAGGAAAGCTTCAGCTTGGCGAGGCTGTCGAGCAGCTTGCAAGAGACCTTGTGGAAGAAGATGGAGGAGTCGTTGTCGAACTCGGAAGTGGGTTGAACCGAAGGCCTCTTGGGGAAGCTGAATACGAAGGGAGTCCTAGAAGATGTAGCTTGCGGAGACGGCGGCGGTGCTTGAAAATGTCTTCATTGGTGTTGTCGAAGTGTTTAGTGATCGACGACGTCGCAGCGGGCTATTGTCAAAGTCCAGGTGAGAAGGCAATCCTCCGGTTCCAGTTTGTCGCGAAAAGTGAGAGAGCTTCAGAGCCATCACTAGGCACAGTGGTTTGGCACTGTTTCTTTATGCAAGTCGTACTTCCAAACTTCTTTAGGCACCCATTCCTTCATTGACGCGACTTCTTTCGGGTTCTTCTGGTTTTATGCAACACGGCATGACCAAACCCATCTCCTTCAAGCCGTATCCTCCATTGACCTTCGGGTTCTTCTGGTTTTATGCAACACGGCATTACCAAACCCATTTCCTTCATATTGCGGAGTGCATGGGCTCATTCTGGAAGAGCACCGGACGGCTGGAGAGCGGTAGTGTTGCGGTTTGGTTGCTGCAACTTGGGAGGACGTTGGGGAATGGTAGAGGTAAGAGAAGCAAATTGCTTCTTCTTCTTTTTTTCCTGCGAAACCAAGAGAAACCAAACAAAGAAAATTTTAGAAGGATGGATTTGTACCTTTATATGCTTTGTTGCTTGTAGTTTGCTCTCCTTCTTTGAAGGGCTTGGTTTGGAGTCACCGGTAATGGAATTACTTCGTCTTCTCGTCCGGTATTACTTCGTTTCTTCTTTCCTCCCTCAATTTCTATCTTAATTTCGGCAGCGTCTCTTCTCCCTTTTTTTCTGTTTTTCTCTTTCCTTTGCTTTGGTTCGATGCCTTTTTATAGGCGAACAGTGGACATGGCAGTTGAAGTTTAGTGGGATGCAACTTTCCTGGGGTGTGGAGATGCTGAGAGAAAACCATCTCTTGAGTGGAGAACGTGGGAGTTTTAGAGGGTTCTAGATACACACATTCTCTATACCCGGTTGCCATGTAGATGACAAACTCCTTCAGACTTGGTGTATGTTGAGGTCCCGCGTGTGCGGGTGTAGTTTTTTTTTCTCTCTTTATTTCTTATATATATTATATAAATATAGTATACATAAGAATATATGCGCACACACACATAAAGTGAGCCTTATTTCTAGTCAGTCCATATTTTGGACTATTATTATTACTATTATTATTTTAAAGTCTCCCCATTTTTATTAAGATTTGCTAATATATTTTGTTTATGAAAATATATAGCTCAACAATCATCTTAGGGTTTCTGGCGGGTTCGAGCTAAATTGGGGCTTTTCTTGGCCAAATTGGACTTAACCACATGTATAAAACTTGCACTACTCGTTGAGATCTTCATTCTTGTAAAATTTGAGATTTTTTTGAAATAGTTGAATTTTCTGGTGAGTTGAGGCGGCTAATTGCCTTATGCAGCGGCGCGTGGGCCGAGGCACCCCCTGACCTTCCTAGGCTAAATTTGATACCCCAATTCTATATGTGAAGTCTGATTGATGAAATCTCATCGTTTGAGCATAGTTTTGATAGAGACCGCCACTTGATCTGTAAGTTCCTGTTGTCCTCAAATATTACGTACTATAATGTATTAAGGTTTGGTAACGATCTAATGTTCACCGCCACTTGAATTTGCAATTGGCTGAGATCCAACCATTGGATTGTAATGAAACTTTAGTATGATGTTCTAGAATCATAATGTGGATTTTTGGAAGTTACGGATCAGAAATCCGAGGTGCGGATATTCCGGATTGAGTTACGTAGTGTTATGGACCCTACAGCCGACCTTTGACCGACGGTTGACTTTTGGTCAATGGGTTTCAAATCATTCTAGAACATCCTTGGGGATGTGTTTTATGTAAGTTACGTGTTCTATCGATAAGAATTTTGAGATGTAATTTGATAATTGTTCTAGGCTCCGATCGTTCGTGGCTCCTCGATATTCGTGCTAGGAAGTTGTAGCGCGGACCTCAGGTGAGTGGGTCTTTTCATTTTTATAGTGTGTGTGTGTGTGTGTGTATGATTGATAGTTTCCACAAATGTTTTTGAATTGATTTATGCATATTAAGCCACGATTTACTTAATTTTAAAATGCAGTTATGTGGTTGAGGTTTATATCGTCATGGCATATTCATATGCATTTTACCTGCTCATAAATATTGTACTGTTGTGAAATGCTAAAGAAATTCTACGGGACACGCAGGTAAGTTCAGGTAAGTTATTATATTGTTGCAATCATAGAATCATTATGGCTTGCATATATTCATGTAATGCTCATCATTGCTACACCCCGGTGTTAGTGATCTCCCCCCAGGCCAGGGCCAACCTTCAAGCGATTGTTCACCTCCCACACCGCACGTGCGCCTTGGATCCAAGTTAGTTGCTAGCTTGTTGTACATGTTGTATTAGGCGACTTCGACTATCGTAGGTAACCCGCGCATAGCACTAGCTTTCACGTAATTGTAGCACTAGAGCGTATATTATTACATCTAACCTATTGTACAGGTCACATTAGGTGACTTCGACTCGTATGTTAGCATAGATTGATGAGTCATAGGTGCAGTCGTACAGGTTACATTAGGTGACTCCGACTTGCGTGCCAGTATAGATTGTTGAGCACATGCCTATATTTATATTGCTGTTAAGTTGTTGTGTTATGGCATACTTCTGGATTTACTGTTGGCATGCATTTGATTTTCATACTTATATGTAATATGATTTTCTGGAAACTATACATGTTTTACAACAAGGAGTTAGTATGTTCATAAAACTAATGGGTTTTTTTTTTTTTATATATATAAAACTTTATTTTCAAGCCCACTTAACCTTGATTTTCGCCCCTCCAGGTTCTAGTAGCAGAGTTTTCGTACTGACGAGGATTATTGGCAAATCTTGATGTAAAAAATCACCATCGATGGTATAATTCTCACCTTATTTTACTGTACTATACTTACACTCTGTCATCACGTGTGAAATGAGTTCATTCCCGCTTACCTCGCATTCTTGTATTTAGGCACTTTTAGGTTTAAATTTATTCACATTTTCCACATCACTACACTTTATGGCTTCATCACCTTCCAGGTGTCGGTCAGCACAACTCGATTCGGAGTCTTAGTGGACATCCCGGGTCAGGATGTGTCATCGGACGCGCCCTCACACGCCGCCAACTCACAGCCACACGCGCAGGCCATGCGTCTGCATGCGCTGGCAGATTCCCAGGGAATATTCTGTTAGATTTGATGGAATATTTCATTAAGTCTAACGGCATTACCTAATGACGTCATAATATTTTGTTAATTTTAACAGAATATTTTTTTTCTCCTGTTGTTCTTCACCATTTATCGCCGTCTGGTTAGCCGAATTTTGTAAAAAGTCGCCGGATTTCTGAATTTTTTTTAAAACTTCATAACTTCTTCATTTCTCAACCATTTTTTATGTAATTTATATGGAAATGAAGCTTATGAAGAGTAGAACAAGTCTATACCTTTTGGAAGTTAAAAAAAGTGGACGAAATCAGACTGAAATTAGCTCGGAGCTCTCGGACCTATTTTCAACTCCTTGAAACTACGTGTTTTGACGTTGGCTTAGCTTCAAGCTTGAACTAGAGACCTCAAGGAGTTTTGTGGATGCTTCCAAATCTTCCAAAATCTTGTAACACGAACGGGAAGTCGTCGAAGAACTCACACCCGAGTTGGAGCTCCGAGTTGGAAGCTTAAAACATCACCATTTTAGGATCGGTTTGTGCAGATGGACTCGTGGGGATGAGAGAAGTACGATGGTGGTGGTTTAAAGTTCGATATGTGAGGTTTAATGATGGTGTATAGTTGTTATAGAGAAGGGAGACACGGCGTGGAAGAGGAGAGAAAGAGAAGATGAGAGAGAGAGAGGTTTTCGGATTGGACAAAAGAGAGATATAAGTTGTTTGATTGGGTGAGAGAAATGAGGAGAATGACTGATTGGTGGTGAGATAGGGTCACGGGACCCCTTTTTTAAAGGGAGAAAGTGATAAGATTTTTGTATAATTCAAGGTACATGAAATCTGTCTCCTTATCAAAAACAGTATTTCCTACACTAAATAATTAGCACACGTGTACAATTCTACCCGTTGTTAATGCACTTTAACTAAACGTAACTTCTTCGTTACAAATCCGATTCGGGCCTAACTCGCACTCACGCATTCATAACAACGAGTACTATTTAGTTACGATAACGAGAAAAATAAATTAAAAGCCAAATAACTACATCCACGTCAGGTTCCATTTTGCCAATAAGGGCATAAACATCATTTTACATACTCTTGAAGGAATTTGCATGGAAAATTAAGGACGGGTTGTCACATAAATGATGTGGCATTGTCTAAACGTATAAATTTTTAATATAATTGTTAATTAGATTTCAACTTTTTTTTATTAACAAAATCAAATTTCAATTTGGGTTAAACAACAAAATCTCTTTCGACGATAACCTACTAGTAAACGAAGACCCTCCAAATGCTCTGCACATGTGTGATAATGCACCATAATAACTACCATCAATATCCGACCATCATCAATTGCTAGCTCCGTAGCTCGTTTGGCATGTGCTTTTATTAGAGAAAATGTTTATTTTATATAACTCATCCGCACATTACTAGGCATCTCGTACATACAAGACGACTTTTTTGCTAAGTCGAGCAAGCCGCCAATAATCTTCTAGTACAAATAGAGGCGGACCTCCAGAGTCTCAAAGGAGGATAAAAAAAAAAAGACTGAGTGCAGAGATAAGGAGACTAGGTAGGAGAAGAAAAACCAGATATCGACAGTTGAGCGGAGTAACAACGGTGCCCGAGCGTCAGAGCTCAGTTAGAGAACCACATTGAACGTTGAAAAGCAAGCCTGAGCGGCAGAGGTCAGTTATACTTCCGCTTGAGCGTTGGAAAGGGACCCTGAGCGGCAGAGCTCAGTTATACTTTAGCTTGAGCGTTGAAAAGGGACCCTGAGCGGCAGAGCTCAGATATATTAGCACTTGAGTAGCAGAGCTCAGTTATACTTCTGCTTGAGCGTTTAAAATGGACCATGAGCGGCAGAGCTCAGTTATACTTCCGCTTGAGCGTTGAAAATGGACCTTGAGCGGCAGCCTGTAGTCCTGTTTCTCCTTGAGCTGCAGAGCTCAGTCACCACTAAAAGTGAAACATTTTCCTTTCTTCCCTCTTTTCCTTGTTTAAGATGATTTAAATTTAATCTACGAGTGTATAATATTTTATGAATTCCAATAATTCCGTTTGAGAGATATATCGAACAAGCTTATCTGAAAGATACATCATTACGTAACTTTTTTCAACGACCCAAATCGTCTATGTTTTAATACATTATTCATAGATCGTCCTTCCTGAAAATTTAAGCTAAAACTAGAATTTTGCTCTGCAATTTCGTGATTTATCATGTATTGAAACTTGACACTTATGTTCTTTTGTTGATGGGATTGTATTGGTTTCAATTTCAAATGATAAGGATGGGGAAATCCATTAGTTATTAGTACCGTACCCCGAGTTGTAAACTTTGCAATTGTACCCGCCAGTTCTAAAATTGAACTCTGCATGTGTCATTCGTTGCGTTGGTGTACTGGTTTCAAAACATAAGAGCTTTTCATTGGGTTTTTACATTGTGCAATATTGTTATAGGTACCCTGGCAAGACAAGGGAGGAAAATCGGAAGAAATGCCCATTTTGCTGCTGCAACTACAAAGCCTGCTTGCATATGTTTCCTAAGAAAGTGGGTGGCCATATTCCCTTTTTGTGTACACCCTGTTTCATCTCAATCTACCTGCCAAGTTTCTACTCTAGTCTAATCCAATCTCTCTCTCTCTCTGGTGTAATGACTTTTATAGCCCCGAATATAGCTTGAAAGAAAACAATGGATGCTGAAATTGAGATGATAAAGAAAAACAAGACCTGAGAATTGGTTGACAGACCATTAGCAAACCCATTGTTGGAGTAAAATGGATCTACAAGACCAAACTGAACCTGGATGGGACAATTCAAAAGCACAAGGAAAGACTGGTTGCAAAGGGGTATACACAGAAGCCTGGGGTTGATTTCAATGAAACTTTTGGTCATGTTGCAAGATTGGATACCATCGGAACACTCATAGCCTTCGCAGCTCAAAAGAAGTAGAAGTTGTTCCAGTTATATGTGAAATTAGCTTTTCTGAATGGTATGTTGCAAGATGAGGTCTTCATTGATCAACCGGAGGGTTATATTGTGGTAGGTGCAAAAGATAAGGTCTACAAACTTAAGAAAGCTTTGTATGGATTAAAGCAAGCTCCAAGGGTTTAGTATGAAGAAATTGATGCTCATCTGCACAACTGTAGATTCACCAAAAGTCCAAGTGAAGCAACATTGTAGATGAAGTCAAGGGGAGAAAATGAAAGCATCATTGTTTCTATCTATGTAGATGACATTATCTACATAGGTAGTAGCTCTAAGTTACTGGAAGAATTCAAGTGGACATGATAAAAAGATAGGAAATGACAGACTTGGAATTGCTATATCATTTCCTTGGAAATGGGAATTCTTTAGTCTGAATCTGGAATTTTCATTAATCAAAGGAAATATGTAGTTAGCTTATTGCAAAAATTTGGGTTGAAGGACTGCAAGCCGGTTAGTACTCCATTGGTGGTGAGTGACAAACTCAAGAAAGATGATGAGAGTGAGAAAATAGATGAGAATGTATATAGGCTTCGTATTTGTGGCGAGTACCACGACTTTCCTGATCCCTGCCCCTACTTCCGTGAGATCCCTCCTGGTAAAATACCTCTACCTGGTTTGTGGTAAAATACTTCCGTGAGATCCCTCCTGACATAACGGCCGATCAAGTAACACATGGGTTTACGACAGTAGCAACAAACTACTTGAAAACCAGGTAGATGTATTTTACCAGGAGGGATCTCTGAAGTAGGGACAGGGATCAAGAAAGTCGTGGTACTCGCCACGAAAAAGGAGATAGGACCACCCACTGGTCCTAGGAAACAGAACCTTAAAGCCTGCTTGCCGCGTTTGTGGCGAGTACCACGACTTTCCTGATCCCTGCCCTTGTTTCCGTGAGATCCCTCCTGGTAAAATACCTATACCTGGTTTTCAAGTAGTTTGTTGCTACTGTCGTAAACCCATGTGCTACTTGATCGGCCGTTATGTCAAAGAATTTCAGAGTATGGAGCCTCATGGTAAACCATGTGTCAGGGGAAAAAAATGTTGGTTTTGCAAGGATACTTGCCACATGCATTGTTTGTGCCCGGAAAGAGTCAAGGAGATTCTACCTGCCCTAGAAGGTGACCAGTACGAGCTGCCAAAGCTATGACCTGTAGCATCTACTGATGTTCTTATGACCCAATCTTACTCCAAAGGCAATAATTCTTACGCAATACCATCACCATGCTTTGTGGTTCTGTTTCCCAGGATCCATAATAACATCATGTTATCTCTATGGTCACCTTGCTGTATTGCCCACGTAACACTCCTCCGTAGAGCAGATGGTCACTATAGACTGTGGCGAAGCTACGTGAGGGCGAGGAGTGGCGGCTGCCACTCCCCTCGCCGGAAAACACGATTGGAGCTTTGATTCAACCCCTACCCTCGCCCATCTTGTCGTCGGAAAGCCAGATGAAAAGCCATGGCGTCGGTAGGCTGCCCGTTGTAAAAGAGGCAGCTCATGTGTGAGGAAGAAGAAAAGAAAAGAAAAGAAAAGGTGTGTTTTAAAAGAAATACATTGGACTGAACAACGTCGTATTCTCCATTCCCCTTAAATGAAACATTGCATTTTACTTTTTCTTCTTTCTTTTGTTGCTTTTCTCCATTTTTTTTTCCTTTTTTTTCCTTCTATCTTTTCTTCTGTTTGACTTGGTCCCTTTGTTTTTTGTTAATGGTTTGTCTTGGTCCCTGGTTCTTTTGGTTGGATCTTTTGATTGGTCCCTAATTAATTGTTTTGGACGTGATATTAAGACTATCAATACTTAAAATTACCTTAATGTTGATTTTTCTTTTATCACAAACGATAATTTCTACAATAACAGGGTGCGTGAGTGAATTAAGCCTCACATTCATACTCAAATTTGTATATCTTTTTCTAGTCATCACTACTTTTAACGAATTTTTGATGTGACTTTGAGGACTTGTTTCATAATGTCTAAAAATTTTGTGAGGAAAATGATATTAATGTTCCTAACATAGAGGATTTGCATTTTACACCTAGAAAATCAAAGCTCAAAGTTTCAAGACTCACAAACTTACATTACTTTTGTGTGGATCTCTATTTTCAAGTCCTTGGTATACAACTAAAAGAATTGAATGGTTGCTTTAATAAGGTAAATACCGAGTTACCAATTGCAACAGCTTAAGTAGCGAGAGTAATATTGTGAAAACATCATTGCGTAACAAAATGAGAGATCAACGGTTTAGTGGTAGCAAATTTGTTTACATTAAGAGAGATGTTTTTGCTATTGTTTACTATCTAAAAAAAATTTGGCTGTCTACATTTTTGTAGAACCTTACCTTTTTAAATTTCGCCCCTTCTCTCGACAATTCATGGCTTTGCCACTAACTATAGAGGCAATACGGTGGACAGGGGAACGAGATTCAGCGAAGGAGTTGTTCCTATTTATTGTTTACTGTTTAATTATGTGGATGTTTATTAAACTTCTCTTGCTAAAGGTTTACTACTGCATATATTTTTGGGTATAAAGGATATAGGTTTTCAACATGTAAATCTAGCTCATTTGCAATAATTGATGTGTACGCGCAGGTTACAAAATATGATCTCTTCAGACATTTTGGTAGGCTTGGTGCTAATGGCATGCAAAGTGTCGATGTCGACAAGATTGAAGGTAAACATTATGGGTATCTGGAATTCCGCAACCTAGAATATGCTTCTTTGGCTATACAGAAGGCAAACGTTAGTACTACTACTCTGGACGGCCAGAGAATCAAGGGACATGTACAGTCTTGTTGGAGATTATAATTAAAAGCAATTAACAATTTTTTATTTACACATTTTATAATGTAAGTATAAAAATAAATACTGTTCATACTATTCTTTGTTGCAGTGTCACATTGTTAAACTGCCTCATGTTTCCGTGAACTGGGATGCATTCAAGGAGTACACATTGAATAAAAAAGTCTAGTACATAGCTAGTTTCCTCGTAGTGTAGTTTGTAATCTATTAGACAGTTATATCTGTCTATCTATTTATTTTTCTATTAGTACTCACGGCGTGAGTGCCGGACAGACTCGCTTTTAAGGATTTCCTATTTTGCGAATGATGGTAGACCTAAGCTTTGTGTTTAAACTTATTTGGGTTAGATTTTTGTAGTATCTATCTGCACATCATATTGACCGTTCCTGGACCCTCTTACCCTATTATAACTATAACTAGGACGGGACTGGCAGAGGGAGAAAATGATTGATTTGGGCTTCATTTTGTGGTTTGCAAGTTTGCATGCTACTTTTACATTGAGTTGGTATGGAAGTAGTTTGACACCCCTTCCTTCCATGGTTAAAATCCCAAAGAAATTTTAGTCATTTAGGAATGTGAATTATATATGTTAACTTTGGGATCCTAATTTATGATGTACATTGTCCAGAATATTTGTTTCCTCTCAAAGTAGTCTACCCGTTTCTTGTGACATTAGCAGTCTACCCCGCCTGCCCACAGGGTTTGGTTTATCTATATCTTGGGGATCTAACAATCAAACAATATTTTCCAGAAGTACAATAGAATTTGAACTCCTAGCTCTTGATACTGCATGCATAGAGGCTGAATGGACCAAGAATTTTTTGCTTGATATCAATGTTTTAAAAGGCGAAGGCGCGTGAGCGAGGCATTTTGATGCAGGAGAGAACTAAGGGTATCGAGGAGAGGGGAATAGATAACCTAGGAATCACTCAACCAGGGGCAACGGAGCTTGCACACGTTGCTAATCGTGAATTCGCTCACACTACCAAGCCAAATGCTTGATTGGGGAAGGATAAATCACTCACTTCAATTGCACAAAGCAAAATATATTTTAATTCATTCAAGACTTTATAGTACAATATTTATAAGGGTTTACAAATTAATTGACCTCAGGTTTCTATAACACCCTTACAACTTCCAAAATAACTTAACAAATTCCCAAATAATTAAAATACAAAACCTTTGTTATTCCAAAGCATATTAATGGTTTCAAATTGTTTTCTTCAAGGTCTGCCTCCTGCATCATTTTCCTCTTCTCAGAAAAAACTCGTCCTGGAGTTTGCATCTTTTTAATCTTGATTTGAATTTAGGTTTTCGACCTGTCCAAGATGTTAACTGTTTGGGCTCTCCAAATACCTGAGTATTAACAACTTGGGCTAAAAATATCTTCAAAAGAGCAAACGAAAAGTCATCACATAAGGCACCGAACCAGATTTGCAAAATGGTACAATCAACAACATCAAAGCCATTGAAATCATCTTCCAATCAGGAGTTTCCTTCATTTATTGGAAGAGGTTGAAAAACTATAGGCTCAAGACTTCCTTGTGTAGTGGTTGATGATGTAATTTCTTGAATAAACTTAATTGGAAATACCTCTTTAGTAGAAATCACCAAATACCCATCATCAGAGTAATCATCATTTATTGGAGGAAAACTCCAATCAACTCGTTGGGAAGAAAATAAATCTTCTTCCAAAAGTAGATGCTTAGAATTAAATTAAAAAACTTGATTATCATTCTGGGCAACAAAACACCCACGTATTCTTTCCGTTTGAAATAGAGTTCTTGGGGTGCAGAATGTGTACCTCTCCTCAAAAACTGATGGACAATCTACTTTGTTTAGAAGAAGAATGGGGTGCAGCCCATAGTTTAAGGCTCTAACAAGTACGAACTTGGTCTGTGCAAGCGGACCTTCCCCAACATCAACAACTAAAATTGCACCCTTGACTATACCAACAACCCGCTCAACTCACAACGGAAATCGGCATGTCGAGGCGTATCAACCATGTTTAACTCATTATCCTTCCATTCTCTTTGAGGTCGTCATCATTATCAACATACTCATCATAAATTGGTGGTAAATTCACACGACCAAGCCAAATGCTTGATTTTAGAAGGAGAAATCACTATCTTCAAATGCACAGGGAACTTTAACGAAAAGCTCCCGGTACTGTTCACTTTAACGAAAAATCACATTTTTACACTAAAAAGTCAATCCTGGTACTATTCACTTTACCCTTTATTTTGTCCTTATCGTTAAAACTCAAAGTTCTCAAGCCCTTTTCATTAGTTTTTCTAATTAATAAACTTTAAGTTTTCATGACACCCTTACAACTCCCAAAATAACTTAACAAATTCCTAAATAATTAAAATACAAAACCTTTGTTATTCCAAAGCATATTAATGGTTTCAAATTGTTTTCTCCAATTCTTCCCCCCGCATCATGTTTCATGGCCCGCTCAGGCGAAAGCCTTGAGGCGTGAGGTGAAGCTTCACGATACCTATTTTTTTATAAAGGTAATTTAGCCAAAGATCAATAAAAACTTTACTATTTAACCATATATCAATGATATATTTTTGTTATGGACTTAATCAATGATATATTTTTATTAATTAGGTATAAGTCAATGATAAATGCTACATAGGCTTTAAGACATTATCAAGAGTTGGAATTTTACCCTACTTTCATTTTCTCTCATCTGTTTTTCAAAAAGAAAAAAAAAAAAAATATTGTGATTACATGCTGCCTGACCTTTCTCCTCCACCCCATAACCAACCGCCAACCAGATCAGTGAAATATGCAATCAAACTGTCCACGTGCGCTCCATCTTCCCCTGCCAGGACACCACGTCAATCTTTCTCTGCCTTCTACCACTCCCAATCCAGCAACTTGTTCTCAGTGGGATTCATCAACGATGCCACACCACCGCAACCAATTGCAGGAGAAAAAAAATCGAAATCAGACCCAAAAAAACTCTGATTTCAATACACACGCCTCGTTGGCGCCATCTTTCATCACCAAGGCCTTCTCGTTGAGCCCAAAAACAGGTAAAGCCATGATGAGGATTTACGGGGGATGAATTTTTTGGGTTTTGATGTTTCTTCTTTTGGGCTTGAAATCGTTATGCATTTTGATTAATTTGGTGGGTTTTATCTCCTTTTTTTTTTATATGATATGAAATGTATCGTTTTTTTTAAGAACTAATTTTATGGGTCGAGAGAGACTCCATGAAATGTGCAAAATGATGACGGGAAGAAGAAGAGAACCAGGAAACGAACATTGCAATGCAGTGTCTGAATAAAAATGTAAAATATAACTAGAAAATGGACATTGCATTGCAATGTCTAAGCCAAAATATAAAAAAGAAAAAAAGGAAACAGATACTGCATTGTAGTTTCTGAATCAAAATGTAAAAAAAGAAAAATAGAACTGGGAAACGGACACTGCATTGCAGTGTCTAAATCCAAATGTAAAAATAAATAGTCGTGCGAAAAATGGACACGGCAATGCAGCGTCTGAATCCAAGTGTAAAAAATATGAGACAAGGGGGTGTCAATTAAAGTGGGTGCCAACAGTAGAAGCAGATTCCGTAATTTTGTTTATTTTATATGCATTTAAGTGTCAAAATACGTGATTGACCTATTTATAAATAACATAAATATTGTTGATCTATGATCAATATGGTCTTTGTATTGATTTTATGCAAAATCACCCATTTTTAATATATATATTATATATAATATATATAAAATATATAATACTTCACAAAAACTCTTAACTAAAAAATGAACATAAAGGAAGATGGTGGGGTAATAATTATCAGCAAAGTGGGGTAATAAAAAGTATAGAAAAATGAAAAGTAAAGAGAAAGAAAGATAGTGGGGAAATAAATATCAGCAAAGAAATGTAATAAATATAAGCAAAGTGGGTTATAAAAGTTTTAGAAAAATGAAACGTTAAAAAAAAAACCTCTTAGTTGTCTTCATCTTCTTTGCTGAGCAGACTCTGCAACTCAAAGAATTCTAGATTTTTGCAACTTAAAAATGAAAAAGGGACACCTCGGGTGCCCTTCAGGCGAGCCTCAATTGCCTAGGCGTGCCCCATGAAGCCTAGGCGAGTATGTCGCTGACTCCCACAAAACAGAGGCGAAAATGTTATTTTTCGAGAATTTTGTTACCAGAAATTATTATAATTTACGTATTGGTATTATTGAGATTTTATATTATTTTTCGAGAATTTATATTAATTTATTTGAATTGAGTTTTAAATTAAACTAGTTACGAAGTTTGAACTTTGGAAATTAATTATCTAAAATCTGTAAAGCCTTCGAGGTCACAATTTATATGTTTGAATAGAGCTCAATCTCACGAACGAGAAGGCACAAACTGTTTATGAAACAGAGTTATAACGAAGAAGTTATTAAGGTTGAGAGTCAGGGATATTTTTGTAATTTTAACCTTCATCTAGAAGGCTCTGGAGCAATGGATGTGCCACGTGTGTGGCTGTGATGGAGAGGAAATGAGAGAAAAAGGAGGGGGTGGACGAATTAGAAGGAGGGGAGAAGGTTCCTTCCCTTCGACCCGCCAACCCTACTCGCTTCTATTTTCCCCTTCCGACGACTTTTCGTCGATTTTTTTCGGTGAATTATGGAAAACCACCACTTGGGAAACCTTCCCCGATCCTCTCTCTTCCATTTGGACCCTAAATCGAAGGAGTTTGGGCCTAGTTTAACGAGAATGGAGCCCGCCGATGTAAATGGGTGCACGGTGGTGATTCGCCATATTTGGGAGCCACCACCATGTACTACCACCATCATTCAAATCCTCTTGAGACCAGGAACAAAACCCAACCAAGGTTGGGGGCATCGGAGCATCCATGGAGCTGAATTGACAACTGCCCAAATCGAAAGTTTTCGACAGTTTGAGGCATTTTCTGGCCACTTCCCGGCCGAACTAGGGTTCGACCCAGTTATGAAAAATGTTCCTTTCCTTGAGTTGTACATTCCTACAAAATTTGGTAATTTTTGGAAATAATTAAATTTTTCAACGAGTTGGGGCGGCCGACCGCCACCCACGGCAGCGTGTGTGGAGGCACGTGGTTAGTGGGCCGATGTTGCCATTTTGCACAAATTTTGATATTCTAAATATGAATTTGGTAACCAATTGATGTGTTTCGATTATTAAACCCAATGTTGGTTATTTCGGTTACTTGAATGTCTTTGGAAATGAAATGAAAATGAAAGGTGAACTACAAAAGGCTTGATCCCGCATCAAGGGTATGTAGGTAGTCTAACAGGGATTAGATGCAGCCTTAAATAATTGAGATTAATTTTTTTTGTTGGAAATTTGAGGGAAGAAAAGAAATTATGGTGATTTAATTGAAAATTAGAATCTTATGTTTTTGGTAAGTAAATTTTGGTTGTAGATTTTGCAAGTAATTAGGAAATTGAAATAAAGAATAAGGTTTAATGGTAGTAAAATAAACAAGAATTTGAATCGGGCCTATCATCAGAATTATTTCTTGAAAATAAATATTTAGGGTCGGGGCGTTACACGCATGGCCATAAATAGCGTTGACTCGGGCCAAGTTTTTTATCAATACCATGTGCGACATATGTTGTAATCTGAATTAGAGGTTATCCAGTTCAACACTTAGTTTCCTATGATTCCTTCAGGTGAAAACTATGAACAATAAGTGTAGGTTCAAGTCCAAAAGACACCTATACCTGTTGCATAGTATACAAATTGCCCAAACTTCTGTTTCTTCAAATGTGTCTATTTTATTCCTAATAGAGTTTTGAATCATTGTGGGGTTTTGTCGGTTATTTTAAGTTTTACTTGATTTTGTTTTAAAGATTCAAAACTTATTATTTTACTTATTTTTAATATCTAAGAGTTGTGTTTTATTTGAAGAGTCATATCCTTTTTTTAAGGGGTATGAGGAGTTCTTTAAATAAGAAACCTCATACAAAAGAACAGAATATGCTAAAAATTATTATGTCTCCCTCACTCTTGATTTTCTATGATCATCAATTTTCAATTCCTACAATCCCTTTGTTTTATTCCTTGTGCAATTGATTACTACTTGGCAATTTCATCTGTCATTGGTGTGAATAGCAGATCAGTTATCCTGTGAGGTTTTGGGTTGTATCTTGGAGCTGTAGACACCACCATAACCTTCACGCGGGGAGTAGTCTACAACTTGCAATGACATTGCACTCTCTTCGGTTCACATACCATAATTTCTATTTCTTTTTTTTTCTCATTTAAATTTCACAAGTCTGATAGTAATTATACATTTAATTTGTTATATTTGTTTATGTAAATAGTTACTATAATTTTGCAATATATTTCACACAGCCGCAACTATGTGATTCAATAAATCCACACCAAGAACTTTCAACTTTGCACTACATTACTTTGATTTCTTGACAAAAATAATAAATGCTCTTATTGATTACCAACAGATAGTAGTTTTAAGAGATATTATTACAATTTAAGTCGAACATCACCCAACACGAGCTAACCTCACAAGAATACAGTAGTACGACAACAAAACAAGCGTAAAATTTACATTTTACAGCGCAAGAGAAAATGGAAAACCGGTAGAACTCAACCAACTACCACCAGCAATAAAGTTGCCCGGCGTATACGCCTCAGCCTCAGTGGGACTTGTAATTACCTTAAACCCCTTCCACGTCACCCTGTTTGCAGTCCCAGCGCCTGCCCCAGTGTTAGCATACTCTCCATAAAACAAAGTGTCGAGGGCAAAAGTGCCAGACCACTCATGCCATCCAGCAGGGTCAATGATATCAGTTATACTCGACTGCATGATCACAGTCCTTGAATACTCCTTCCATGGCCTCCCCAAAAACGTTTTGAAGCTGCTCTTTGAGGCTTGCAAGTCGGAAGTGGCGCCGATTCTCGATTTTTGGATCACGATGCCGGTGTTTTGATTCGGGTCAGTTCTACCTTGTGCAGTGACCATGTTCTTCTGGCCGGAATCAGGTTTTCTTGCATGGATGTCACAATTTTGTAACACGACAGCAGCATTGCCGAAGATGAAGTCAACTGTTCCGGCTACCAAGCAGCCTTCAAAAAACTGGCGATTCGAGTGCACGTAGAGCGAGTCTTGGTACGCAAGAATGTCGCAGCGGTAGAATGCTGAGAGATCGGACCCAACTCTTAGGGCAACAGCTTGGTGCTTTGATGGGCCTGCTGTGTTTTGGAATGTTATGTCTCGGGCTAGAAACTTCTCACCAACCGCAGCTGCAACCATAAATATTCACGTTTTTTCATCAGATATGTGAAATGTTACGTTGTCAAACTGTCAGTATGCAATTGCCTTAATTTACTTGGAGCTTCTAGATCAACGATGCCTAAGTAGATTCTTAATCTCATTCAGTGTACGTAATTAATGGTCTGTTTCACCTGTGAACAGAATCTATCAACATGCAAATAAATTTTTCAGTGTGACTGTCACAGGATGGTACACCACGTGTCATTATATAAATGGTGGGATATGTATGCTAAAAAGTTAATAACTTAAAAAATAAAATTTCTTACCACTTACATAAAAACATGTGGTGTACTACTCGTGTTCATGTCACAACTAAAAATTTCTCTGGAGTGCAATCCAAGGCAAAAACAAACAAAATACCTGCTCTGATTAATTACGATTTAAATGGCTTTATTGTTCTGAAAAATGGGGACAACAATCATGAATGGAAAACATAGTGACTCAGCTACAAACAGGCCAACGGCCAAACAAAGAACATGCATGCGGAGTACTGGCCAGGGACCAGGATCCAAACGCCACCCATAGTACAGGAGCGCGCATTTGTATTTGCAGGTTTGCATTGAAGGATTCAAAGAATCTAACAGCTCTCAGCAAGAAAATTCAAAACAAAATAAAAATAAATAAATAAAAAGAGAATAGAGACAAAGGAGGCAAATAAAGATTATGGTTTGAATGAGGCAGGATGGTGAAACAACATTCAATTCAATTTTAAATGGTTGTACAACAAAGAACAAGTGCCATGTGAGAAGATTATGAACAGAGTAATGTTAGATCAAATTTGTAAACTATTTGATGTATCATTAATAGAAAAAACAACACGGTAATTAACACTTAAGTAATAGTATAATCATTAACCATCATGTCGTATGGTATACACAATTTAGTATAAAAGTTTGATTTCCTTAACATTACCCTTATGAATAATCATGTCGTGAAAACCTACTTTCAACAGTTTTATTATCTATCTCTTTGTCCTCCTCATCAAGTGATCACGAGAGAAACATAGAGGAATGAGATCGGGATATGCAAATTTGAAGTATTAAGTTTAGGCAGCTGGTGTCACGCTAATAATATTTTATATGTACATAATTAAAATGGTGATGACTTGGTTGGGAGACAACAAGAGGTGACACACAGGGTCTAACATGGTTTGTGCTGATAGACACACGGAACAACGACACCTTGCGATCATCAATTAGGCCCCATATTGTATTCAAAATTTTGAAAAAAATAGAGTGTCGGTGTGATTGGCACCCTGATTTGGGCCTCAAATTTCACCATGATTGAAGGTACAACCACGAGAAAAGTAAAAACAAAAAACAAAAATTCATGATTGGCCAATAAAATAATATATATATATATATATATTTATTTATTTATAAAAAAAATAAAAAATAAATAAAAAAAAAAAAAAAAAAACAAACAAACAAACAAAGTTGAAGGAAGCATCGAAGAAGGATCCTTTAGGATATGCTAAATTGCTATAGTGAAACTAGCTTCAAATTTATGAGCATGTAAAAGTCATGGCAAGAACACAAATTGAAAGAGAAGGGGCGTGGGGATAGCTGTAAAGTGTTGACCACACCAACATTCAATCAAACAGACATAGACAGAGACATGAGGGCACAACACACATTATATTTCAACAATGACATATATCTAAATTGAGGAAAGCTCGAAGTCGGATTGTTTGTGTTACATAGCAGTGTTAAGCACCAGAAGAATCTGGTCAAAAATTCGATATCAATAGAGACACTGCCTGATGGTTCACTAATAATGTTGTCATAAATATTTAAGATATGATCAGAATTGGAAATGCAGAAAAAAAGAGCTGGCTGCTAAGAAAATTAACGAAAAAAACCATGACTTTCCTAAAAGCAAGGCCATGTGCTTGCGTGTTGGTGCATGTCCTCTGTCTAGTCAAATTGGTGGACCAGAAATTTGGAGATGATGTCTATACAGATAAGATTCGAATTCTTTTTGTGACAATTTCAGAATTTCATAAATTTGAAGAAATAGACAAGATCACGAAATTTTTCGGATTCTTTAAAAAATATCCCGCGATGATGTTTTTCCATTAATTAGGGACCTTGAAAATAAAAAATTGGACTTACCAACTGTGGCTGAGTTGAAAGTTGTGCTGCCATCGACGACATTTCTACTAGCAGTGATGATGGTGTTTACCCTCCCATCTCCCAAAAACATAATGTTGGTCTTTTTCTTTGGCACGTCCACATTTTCTCTATAAATCCCCGCCTTTATTTTAATCACGTATCTGCTACTACTCTTCTCTGGGGCAGCAGCCACCGCTTCCGACACCGTCTTGTAGTTCCCAGTGCCGTCTGCTGCCACCACCACATTCGGCGTGACAGAAGACGACTGCAGCAGTCGCCTGTCCGCCACCGACAGCCACTCCGGCCACCCGTGCTCGTCCACCATATTCTCCTTGAGTTTTCGGTTCACATTCATTTTCATCTCGTTTGCAATGTCGGTATCGGTCATGTTCTTGATCATGGCCAGTACATTACTGCACAATTTTTCTATGTGTTCCTGAGTGACGCCAATTGTTCAAATATCGGTGTTAAAAGAGATATCGACGGTCTAAAAACATAGAAAAATTGGTAGAAATATTTCAGAAAAAAAAAAAAGAGAAAATATATCAACAAAACACATATTGATGTCAAGTGAAATTAATTAGTGAAGTAAAAATTGAAATGTAGATCAATAGTCCAAAAATATAGAAATATTATACAAAAGTAATTTAGAAAAACTTACATAAACATCCACATAAAATATAATATAGAGAAATATAACAAAGTGAAATGAATTTTGAACAACCTTTTTCACACTCTGCACATTTACTTTTATTTCTAACTTTTTAATAGAATAAATCAGATTATAATTAACAAAAATAAATAAAAAATGCGCATAAAAACGAAAGCGCAAAAATCATTTTTCATCAACAAAATATCAATATTATCAGAAATTTACCTCACCAGCCAACAAAACTTTCCTAACTTTCTTATCACCTCCATCATGAGAGAACCCATTAAGGCAAGTTTCTTGGTTGGTAATGGCGGAGCTTATCAAAGTTTTAAGGTCATCAGCATGCTGAACCAAAGTCTTGTTATTGGGGTACTCATGGAGATCCTCGACAGCCTCGTGGAGCTCGTCGAGGGTTTCGTCAATGGTCTCCAAACAGTCGTGGAGAGCGCCCTTCTCACGCTTAGTGAGCTTGTTCTTCCTGGACTTCAGCAGCTTCTCGACAGTGAAGAAGATGTGCTGCACCGCCGTGGTCGTGATGTTCAGTGACAATTCTATCACGTCCTTCTGGCTCGAAACCTTTTTGGAGGCTTCCGGGTGAAGGGCAAGAGTTGAAAAGCACAGATCAGGGTAGAGGGTGGAGCTGCATGAGGATTTGACTATGGCGTGGGAGGCCTCGATGGTTTCGTCGTCGGAGTTGTTTTTGGAGGACTTTACTCCGGTGACAATGCCGATGACGGCGCCCACGAGTAGGATGGTTGCGAAAAGGGATATGAAGAGCTTCTTGTTCTTCTTGTTTGTGGATAATTTTTTGCCTGATTCGGACATTCTGGCTAAAAACTCTTTGATGTTGGCCATTTTCGAAAAAGCCTATCGGACCTGGGAAGAGAGAAAATGGGCACAAAATTTAGAACATGGAGGACAATAGAGGGGACTGATCGAGTTGGGAATGGAGTATATGGGGTTCTTTATATAAAGAGTAATCCAGCTCAACTTTTTACATCATATTTGCAAATAATGTGAAGTATTACCAATAAAAGATAAATATGTTTATCAATATTTAAATAATAATTAATTATTAACAACTATATCATATTATTTTCAAAATATAATTTATTTTCTTTAGCATTACCTTTTATATAAAATTAGTGAAGTAAAGTGTGGTAGCTTTGGTCTGGTATATTGTTCCCCCTTCAAGTAAATTTTTGACGCACTCAAAGCAGAGTCACGTATTCTACTCAAAATAATGTTATATATTACTTTTATCATTTATTTTTATTATAACACATAAAATATCATTACTTGACATGTTTTCTCGTACGTACCTATAAAAATTTCTTATGTTAATCAGGCCATGTGACTTTCTGATGTAAACAAATTTTCTTGAATGGTTTCTTGTTCTTAACTTAAATCTATTTGCACGAATCATAAATATTTCTTTAATGGTATTTTTCTTTTCATCTTGAAAGAAATTTTAAATTCGAATCTATCCCCTATTTTCCAGATAAGTAAACACATACTATTATTTTATTTCTATTGTTATTCTATCTGAGGAAATCAAACTCCTGACATATCTTGATCTTAGATCTTACTTTATTATTTTTATCTCAGCACCTATAATAATTTAAAATACAATCTAGTTATATGATCAGCATTCTTTTTTATGAGAAATTATTAATTAGCTAGGATGGTGTTCAAGTTTTTAACATTTTATCTGTTGAGCATATTATTTTTGAATGAATTATAAATGGCCATACCGGTGCCCATTTTTCGTTGTATGGAATACTTTCAATTTTTAAGGAACAGTACGAGAGTCCGGCGAAAAAAACTACTCGACAAAAATTGACACAAAAAACGAGTAACTGACAGAAAAGCAGGTCCTTCATCACCTTTCAAGGTCGAAGAAGAAGGGGTAAGAATCTTTTGATCACACTGAAGTTCTTTCCTCTTTTACTGTGAAACATTTCGTCTTTTATGATTGTATCCAGTATTAATAAAGCCTTATCCCCTCCTAACTGAGGACCCCTACGCCCGCTCCCCGTATAGTTGGGCCACAAAAAGAAAAAGATACAATGTACACAAAACACAATTCCGTATATTTATTTTAATATTATTAGTTAAAACTTTTTAATCAATTATATTATTATACTTAGTGTACCAAATCATATGCTCGACACAATAAAAAATTTCTCTACAAAAAGGAATATGAATTCACTTCCTCTCTTTATCTCATATTTGAACGTTCAAGATTAAACCACATAATCATTTTGCTTTTCCTTTTTTGTAGAAAGAGAAAGAGGAAACTAATAAAGAAAGGAAGGGATGGGAGGAGAAAAAGAATATGAGAGAATCCAACTCCTCGCAAAAAGGTATGATCTCGTGATCCGGAACATTTTAAATAAATTCAAGCCGTATGGCTTTGTTTTACATTGAATTTTTTTTTTAACGTTTTTATGCATAATTTTGGCATTTGAATTGAATAAATAAAAACAGAATTAAATAACAAAAATAGATGTGAATGTACGTAAATCATTTTCTTGGAAAAGATGAGTTCATCGCATTTTATACCCCTTCACATCTATCACAGGCCACTCTGTTATTGTTTGATTTCTGATTGTCTTTGTTCCGATTCTGATAGGTGCACTTGACATGGCATTTCCACTACACCTCTCACTTTCAAAGCAATAAGTGTCACTGCAATTAGACCCGGCAGTTTCTAACACGACACGAAAATAATGAGTTCCGAGTCAACACTATAACTAATCGGGTCATTATTGGGTGATCCGTTAAGAACGAGTATACAGACGGGTAACACGTGGGTAACCCGTTTCGACCCGTTAAGAAAAAAATTATTTTGATAATTTTAAAGTTTAATTACTAAAAGATTTATTATAAAATACAATAGCCATATTAATATATACAATATATTATATATTAAATATATAGTTTTGTATTATTATTCTATATAAGTTTTTAAAAAAAATAGTCATTATTTATTTTTATTATAAGAGTTCTTTATTATCATTACTAGGATAAATTTTACTTAACATGTTGTTGTCCAAAATTAAAATAAACTAGTATAGTATTTGTATAGGCAATAACTAAGAAGACATACATATAAGTATGAAAAATGTGAAAGAATATATAAACACTCGTGATTCATCATTATTCCTCCACAAGTAGATAATGGTTGCACTTTCATTATCGTTTAGATTTTTAAAATCCTCCAAACCCTCATGAATAATGTTTTTTATTTGAGGGAAATTAATAAAATTAATAAAAATTATTGTAGAAGTGTAAAAAATGTAAAAAATATATATATATACAATCACTCATAGTGACAAGCTTTACAATTTTCATAAAGGGGTCAGCTTCGAAATCCAATACTATAATCCATAAACCTTAAATTTATATTTAAACATCGATTGCCATTTATGTTTTATTATTCTTACTGAAAATTTTTTAAATTTTCTTTTCTGAAAACATGATCATCTGGCGGATGTAAGACGATGAACGGTTCAGATCTTTGATATCACATTTCGATATTTACGATTAACTGAAATATGAGTCGATGTCATATAGTTTGTAGAAACTTTATAAACATCAAACAATATTTTCACTAACCGTAAAACTTTTAATATAATATCATCGATCCAAACCGTTCATCTTCCTGCATCCTCTAATAGATCATTTTTTCAAAAAAGAAAATCTAAAAAAACCCTACCCTAGCAACGAGAACAAATTTTCGAAACACCAACAGTCAACTTTATACCAAATTGCTCAACTGTTAAATTTGATTAAATTAGTACTTTTCTCGGGAGACGTGTTCTCAGTGGAAGATATTCTTTTTCTTTTGCCAAAAAGGTTGTAGTGGAAGAAAATTGGAATTCCCACAAAGTGTTGTGAAATGTGAGATATTCTTGGTCTTGTTGACTTTATATAATTTGTTAGCGATTTTTTGACTATAGCGTCTTTCTTCACATAACAACTGAGGAAAGTTAGTTTAGTTTGGGATGTTGGATATGAATAAAGTTTCTTACAACCGAACTGTTGTCTCACCTCACCTTTGTTTTACACCCTTAGATGACATTAATCATTTTGAAATCCATGATGATGTCTTCTTTGCATATTTTGGCCGGGTAGATGTAACATGACGGAGTATCGCTTATGTTTCAACGGTCGGAACTGTACGAAATGAACCATCATATTCATGACCTAGAGTCAACAATTATCACCCTTATTTGAAAACCGAATGACATTTCTTTGTGGAGAACGTGTCAAAAATTTTTACTAACCTTAGTCTTTCCAAATACTTCTTCATTTGTAATGAGCTAAACTTCTGACATCGACGATGGAGATACCAAATCAACGTCTACGCTTGCACTATCATGTATTACCCCCAGTTGTGCAAACGTAAATACTGTTACAACAACAAAAGACATATCTATTGGTGAACACCTTCAGCTTGTCCTATTCCATTTCAGTTGGAATTCACGAGTATCGATATGACGTTACCTTCAACCCATCAAGAAATCGTTCAAATGGTTATAGTCACTTCCTATATCCAAATAGAGATGGGGGAAACTGAAGGGAAATTTATGAGATTTCTAGAATGGGATTTCATAATGACTATCATGCATATTCAAATCAAATTTAATATACGAAAGCAGCGGAAGCATTTATAACATATTATCAAAGCTATAGTCATGCAAATCCCCTTCAAGGTTCATAGGTTTATATATAATGCATCAAAACATTTTTAAAGAATCAAGAACAAGGTGAAGGTTAGTCTTATACCTCTTGATCTAGACTTGAGACCAAGGATGGACCACCTCCAAGCCCTTTGCTCCTTGAAATCCTTGAGCCTAGCTTCCCTCCTTGCCTCCTCCACTTTGTTACAATGAGTGCTCCTAGGTTCTCTTCAAGTTTCCAAAGTAGGAAACCTTTAAAGATCCTCACCCACTAGTGTAGTGAGAAGGATGAAGGAATAACCAAAAGGGTGTAAGAGAGGTTAGTAAAAACCCCCTTTGGTGGCCGGCCTTTGTGTAGTTTAGAGAGCTCTTTTTCTTTTGCCTCTTTGTTGTTTTAACACACAAAAACCCTAATGAACTTTATCTCTATAAAGTTGCTTATATAGACAAAAGAAACCTAGTCAACACTTGACTAATTTTCTCTCCTTCCCCACTTAATATGGCCGGCCCTCTTTGTGTTGTTTGGGCTTTGGGCTTTCATTTATTTCAAGTCATCCAATGCTTGAATAAAAGCCCAATGGGTTTAGGCCCAATGGGCCCAATTAAACCCGAACGTTTCTTTAAGCCCAAAACGATCTTTATCGCTTTTATGATTTCTTTAGATTTTTCTAAATTAATCACAACACATAATTAATCCAATTAATTGTTTCCATCATCCATTAGTTACTCACCACAATAGTGTTTTGGTGAACAATCTTTTAGGTTCTAATTAGTAAGGCAGTGAGGTGATTGGCATCAATCCAATTGCTTATATTTAATTCAATCACTTAGTGAATTAAAACCTCATTTTAATTCACCTTTCTTCTTTGACGACTACATCTAATCATCTAGAAGAACTCACAAGCTATGAGTGACATCTAACCATATGTCATAGCTACCCAAGCTAATGTAGAAGTTTATTCGAAGAACCTAGTCAGTTGGAATTACAATGTAATTCAATCCTTCTCTAATACAATACTCTCAATCACATCATTAGGGTATGGATATATCATGTCAAACCCCTAATGTGATTATTCCTTCTTATATGATCCAATTGAGTCGTATAGGAACGCTTTCCTTTATTACGCTCGATACTTCGGCCGAAGATTCCCGAATCATATCTTAGAGTATTCTTCCTCTCTTATCGAGGATTAGAGATTCCTTGTTGCGCATACACTTGCCTTCATGACTAAGTGGCTTAACCCCAATTATGCCGTGGACACCCTTGAATGGGGAGACTTTGACATAATCAAAGATTAAGTACTTAACCACAAGACAACGACGATGCCTCAGGTCTAAGGATTACTTACATCTTTCCAACCATTAGAGTTACTTGCTTGACATGTGAGTAGATCTCCATGCAAGTACTCTCGTTCGATTGTGTTCAGTGAACTCATTCCCTTAATGAGCACCTACATACTTGTCTTAGTGTCACAACACGAATGGGATGAGACTTTCCATCCTTCCAATTGAAGCGGACACAGTATGTACCGGTCTACGCATTGTCAGTATCCCTCCGACAATCCAATGACCAGGAACCTTTTGGACATCTGGTTATGTGAAGAAGGTCTCTGTAGTCTAACTTCATTAGATTACTTCTCCAATCGATCCGTTGTCCATGGATACACTATTTAGGACATATGTCGTTTATTGAGATAGTCCTAATTCGTGTCTTTGCCATTTGATGTATAAGATTCATCCATACATCCATTCATTTGTCCTGAAAGATTTCTTCCAAAGATTGACTTTCAGGGCATATTTCCAACAGAAACCACCATAAGCTTCTGGTACAAGGCATCTCATACATGTAGAGAATATGAAAATGTTCGATGATTATTGACCGACTTGACAAGTCAACTCACCTTTCATTGGTCCAGAGGGACTACATTTTTTATCTCTTGGTGAAATTGCTCATTCTTGAATTTATCAGATTTTTTTTGGCGTTTCGATCATCATCTACTCTAACTGTGATTCCATATTCACCTCTTGGTGCTGGAAGGCATTCCAGTCAATCTTGGGTATGTGTCTACCCTACTGCACTTCATATTATTTTGAAGCCTAGACTGTATAGAAAAACTGTTGACATTGGAAATGCAGTTGTGACCATTAATTTCTCAATCACCTAACAAATGCTCTGCTGAACGAATTTTATCGTTGGTGATTAAACCTTCTGAAAGCTACTGTTGTAGCGAGATGTCATGCTAATTCCAATTACCTTGCATTCGAGATTGATGAACTTGTTTTGACCCTCAGACTAACGGCTAGTCTGAATGAACTATTTGGTCCTTAGAGAATATATTGCTTTTGTATGTTTTACAGTTTTAGCCAATTGTGATAGACATTGATCTTTGTTAAAGTTGTATGTAACTACAGTTACATTTTTGGTTTTGGGTATAACACTGTTGAGATGTAGTATGGAGATTTTATGCATAACACATGTTGGCAGAGGAGTATTACAAACAAGTATTTGAATGATCGAGATTACAATATAGAAAATTTTATAATATTGAAGATGTTGCCCGAGAGGGTGGTGCGTGAGCATGATCGAGGCTTTGATCATACGTTGTATGTGTATTTCCCAATAAGGGCATGATGGTAATATTGCACCCTCGGAAATTTGTTGCTTGCTTTTCGAGAAAACAATGAGCTGTCGATATCGCGGGCTGCAGACCACTTATTCTCAGAGTGCATGACCAAAAGAGTACATAGGTGAAGTTTTTCTATGTTCAGCTTTGATTTCAGTGCAATTATTTTAACTTTACGTTATTATATTTATGTATTTTGACGTGATGTTCTTATACATATATAAATATTTTTGACCTTATGTTTTTATAAAAAGTATTATATTATAGTATTGTACTGAAGGATAAGGAAAAAATGAGTTTGGAGGCATGAAAGAGGAACCACTACAATCTGATCACGACGGAATGACATTCTCTTTTATGCAACCGCTCTAACTTGACATCTTCTTTACATATTTATTTTTCTGCTGTCTTTTCACTATTTTTGTATAACAAATGATTTCAAATTTCGGAGATGAAATTTTTTTAAGGTGTGAATTGACCAAAATGCCCCTTTAGGCGAATTGTTGGCTTTTATTGACCATCATTTTGCGATGTATACGAGCCATTATTTTACCGTATTCTCGAAGTACTAGATGGTACGAACGCATGGCTGCCACCGCACCTATTTCCCTCTAACCCTATCAGCTTTCTCCCTCTCATCTCTAACCTCTTTCTTGGCTCTATGAAGAACGGTGGAGCTGAGCAGCACAACCACCACCTCACCACCTCTTCGGCGAACTACACCAAACCACCATGCCATAACCCTTTATGTCTCTTCCTTGTTTTGCATATTTCTCCATCAACCTCCTTGTCGTCTCTCTCATCTTTACAAATAAGGGACAACCGTAAGGCTGAGGTCATCACCATCGCTGTCTTCCATGGCAAATGACCATCGAACCAATGTTCCCAAGATATCATATCATCTTAAACCTAGCCCTAGGTTTAGCTCTAGACATCTCAACGAGATTGGCTCTTTGATCATGGAACTTTAGCACTGTGGAGATTGTCTGTCATGGATCTCACCACTTTTTATGAAGGTGAGTGTCAATTGTACTCTGTGTGATCTCCCTTCGTGATTTAAAATGATTTTTAGGCTTAATGAGTGAAGTTTGGACTGGTTTTATGACAGAAATGGCGAGGGAGGAAGTTTTCTAGATTTTTGGAAAACTAGGAACCGAGGTCATCCGACCACTTTCAGGCCATTTTTCTGACCAACACCGACTTTATCTCAGCCTCACTTTGGTATGGTTTTGTTCCCTGCATTTCTAACTTCAAAATGAATCATTGATTTTGGTGGAGAATCGAGCGCGATAGGAGCTTTGGAAGTCGAACCAAAAACCTGCAAAACGCAAGCCTTTGCGAGGAAGGCGAGTACGATGGTACTCGCAGGCACGTGGGCGTGTGTGGGCTCACGGTCGTCATCGGCATGTGCGGCATGTGGTTGCCAGTGCAGAACGAAATATTGTGCCGTAATGAATTCTTGAGATATTGAAGGCTACTGTAAGTATTTTCATACTATATGTTGTATGTATATTTTGAAAACTATACTTGTTTTATGGCGAGGGGTTATAATGTTTTCAAAAGGGTTTTATTAAAACTTTATTTTCAAGCCCACTCACCATTTTTTTCGCCCTTCCAAGTTTTAGTGGTTGAGCTTTTTTATCGACTAGGATTCTTGGCAAATCTTGGTATAGATGGTTACCTTCAATGGTACGATTCTCAACCTACTTTATTGTACTTTACTTTATGTTCTGACATCATGTGTGAAATGAGTTCATTCCCGTTCACAAGTGCACTCTTATATTTAGGCACTTTTAGGTTTAAATATAGTCACATTTTCCACATCACTACACTTATGGCTTCGTGACCCTCTTGGTGTCGGCCAGCACACCTCGATTTGGAATCCAGGTGGACATTTCGGATCCGAGTGTGTCAAGGGCCGGCCACCCCTAAACCCTAGAGGGCCGACCTAGTTCCTCATTTTCTCCTATAAATACACATTTTATCTCCAAAATTCAGGAAGGTTTAGCTACCCTAAAAGAGGTTTTTTGCTTCCCACAAATACTCAAAACACATTATTTTCAAAATTCTAACTTTGGCATTGTAAATTTTTTTGCCAAAGCCCCCCATTCATCATGGGCACGTGAGACTTTTGACTTTAATCTTAAGTGTTATTATTTTGCAGGAGCATTTTCGTCAAAGGAATAGACGGCAAAAATTTGTATTTACAGTACGTAAATCTCTTGTCAAACAGCTTGATATGCTATGTTGTTGAACAATTGATTTCAACTGTGTATTGAAACAAAACTACACTAACCATGAATGCAACAAATAAAGAATGCAATAGTATAACACATTTATATGAGTTAATAAAAAAAACTATAATAAGTTTTCCATTTACAGCAACTCCTCTACTTAGGAAGAAAGTTAAGGAATAATAATTGTTTAAGTGCATTTCCATTCCGTACAATAATTTGGAAAGGGATCCTCTTCGGATCCCTTTATCCTAATCCATTAAGTTCGGGGATCTCGGCCGTTAAAATTTGATCCAACAACTAAAGTTATTATAACTTTTAAAGTAGACCTATGTTTGTAGCCGTTTGATCAAATTTCAACGGTCCGGATTCTGAGACTTGGTGGATTAGGAGGAAGGGAGGATCCCTTTCCCAATAATTTCATCTTTCGCTTTTTTTTTTTTTTTTTTTTTCCTAGAAACTTCTTTCTTTTCTCCCTTTTTTCTCCATCCCCCTCCCGATCCCTCTCCAATAGCAATCCTTTAAATTTTTATAAGCTTTTTCACAATCCTTCGAATTCCCGAACCGCCACAACTGCTCATGCTCAGTGAAGCTGAAATGCCAACCTTGGGCTTTTTCCCAGAAATTGAAGCACCCCCAATGGCTTTGTTGATGGAAGAAGACGTCGACGGCGCCTCCGTCGTGTTCTTTGTTGGAGCAATAATAAAAAATATGAAAATAACACAAGAATTCCAATAATAATAATCATAAAGAAATTCACAAGATCAATTATATATAAGATTAATATAAACAACTGGAGAGAAAGTTCGAAAAAATTGACAAACTTGAAGATTGAGGCTTGCATAATGCAATGTCCTAAAGACAGAATTTTGCCCATACTCTTGTGCTTGTAGTTCGGTAGGCGTCCGTCTTCCAGGATTCAACAATCTATAATCCGAAGTCGAAGCACTTCAATATTTGTACTATGACAAACTTTATATATTATGTACTCTCAAGACACGACTCGAAATTTGACAAATGCAGAATGAGAGAAATAGAGTGGGGAAATCCTATTTCTCAAGAGTAAAAATTAACTCTAATTTTCTCCTTCTCTCATGGCTTAGTGTTACTGGGTTTATATAGAACCCAAGTGCCTTTTTCTAAACAGCATGACTAACTCTATACAGATGCTTTGCGGTTCGCACCACTTCTATAACCATGACAGCCAATTAGCTATGACATAACCATAAGTAAATTAGGGAAAGGTTACAACTATTATGTTTTGAACACTACACGGCAAGTGTTGCATTCTTTGCAAGAAACACTTCACAAACTAATTATTTTCATTCAAACTAATATTAAATATCTAACAATCCCCCACATGAATGAAAATTTATGAAGAATTTGAGAGTACAGGCGGACAAGAGATGCATCGGGAGATGAGTCTTTTGGACTTGAACCTAACCTAGTGAATACTTATCGGGTTATGACGCAGTGGATATGAAATCTTTAATTGTTCACTGCAGCAGTAAACCGAGACAATAAGCAACACACATCGCTAATCCTAATATATTACGGTTCATACGGTTGTGTTCATTTTGGTCCTCAACAATTCCAGGATTCATGAAAGCTTTAGAGAATTTAGTCATCTCATTCTCATAGAAGCGACCCATTTCTACTCTCACATAGTTGACCACTAATTAAGAATAGTCTGATCTATTCCTCTTATTTATAAGATATAACTGCATTAAGTAGAAATATACACCCTAAAACTTCTGCAGACAACACACTTCTTCCATCATATGAATGAGATATATAGTGTGTTAACTTCTTTGAATCATGCTCAACCAGTTTGCCTATTGAACTTAGGCCATGGGATCTCCAATCTACTAAGTTAGGTTTTCGCCCGGCTGATTCATTAGTTATGTTGGCTTTAGCCTCATTCCCCTAGATGATCAACTTACTCTCTAGTCAAACCTTTAATAATTGGTACCACTAAGGTTGACTATCTTTAATGGTGTGCACAATCTTTCTTATGAAAATATATTTCATATGAGAGTAGTTGTTTCTCAATTTCAAGTCCTCAAAAGTATATATATATATGTTGGGACTTTTGTAAGTAATTTGCTAATACTATAGGAAGTAGAGTTCCCCAACATTTAAGGTATTTGTAAGATGGTCTCTAACCTTGCCATACCTTAAACAATTAACAATTACTCATTACAAGAGATGACATTTTGATTGTCTCACTCAATTAGCAAATTACATTTCCATTCTTCTTAAGCAAATATCATCTCAAAGATAGATAAGTGACCCCCACAATTCTTTCATAATTGTGGTTAATTTATAACCTTATTGTTGAATTGATCAAATTTTGTAGTTTAAGCAGGAAATGATTAAGATATAGACTCTATCTATCTTCTTAAGCCTTAATATGCCTCACTACTCAGTTCTAGACAAAGCGCTCTTCTTGGCTTTCATCCTTACCCTACTTTCAAATTGCCATGGATGACATATCTTGTTGCCAAAAAATTATTTAACTGTCCATATAACGTCAGCATGACATCATATAGACTCAGGCGCAAGGTCGGATATCAATTGCTTGACTGCTTATTCTGGCGATGTTGAGTCCAACGTTTTGCCCGGCTTTTTAAAATGGGATGGAGCTGTTTTTTCTGGATGTTATGCAAAAATTGCCCAATTGCCCGACAAAAAGGGGTGGGATGGAAGTACTCAAAAGACAACTAGCCATACTTGTGAAAAGAAGATAATAAAGGAAGGGGGCCCCAAACCCTACCAGAGTATGAAAGAGTTTAACTGGAGTAGGATTTCTCTATTTTTAATCTCTCTTCTCTTTCATTTTCTTATATTTAAACGGTTGCAATTACACTATGTTTACATCTTATGTTAAATTTTTTATATACAGAATAAAACAAAAAGAAGAATGTAAGAGAAGAGTATGGAAATGAATAATAATAGAAGACAGAGAGAATTCAGCTTCAGTTTAGATATGCATCATCTTTACAAGTAAAATGATAAGGAGTGACAAGACGATTTCCAGCTGTGATATTTTAATTTAGATCTATGAAATAACTGATGCCAATCAATTCAAATTAAATTCTTGTGGGTGCTGCTTGAAAAGTTTACACCTCTGTAAGGCAGCAAAAGGAGTAAATAGTAACTTTCTTAAATCAAGGAGTCAATTTGGAGCACTTTGTCTGAACGTTACCTTTACATCCTGAATCAATCTGTAAATGCATGAAAGTTATCGAGATTATACGAAGCATGAAATAAAAGAATTTATATGCATTGAGAACACTTGTCATGCGCTGTACGATTTAATGTGTGATAAGCACTCAATGATTTCTGTTGTAAGTTGGAATGGAAGTAGTACTGATTTGGTATTGAGGTGCTTTTATAAAAAGTGGGTATAAAAAAAAGCTGAACTAAAAAATATGTTTGATAAACACTTAAAAACAACTTATTTTCATAGTTTTAGGTGAAAAAAAAAGCTGAAAGCGTAAAGCACAAAAAATTAGCTTATTCTCACAGCACAGCAGAACCAATTTTTTTTCAAAGCACAACAATATCAAACCAGCCCGTAGTCATATATAGGGTTTGTTATTTCTCGAGTTTTTATTCATTGTTCTTGTGGAAGAGAGAAACATTTTATTACGAATTCAATAAAAAATTATATCGGTTGACAAAAAAAAATTCACGGATTTTCACTATATTCAAGCATGTTTTTGTGAACGGAAGAGGATCTTTTCCGGATTTACTTTGTGGAGATCTTAGGGATTTCCACATTATAACTGTTCATCGTACATTATACAGCCAGTTTTCGTCAGATACTATTTGTATTCAATTTTAAATATAAAAAAAAAATTTTAACCGTACAATGCACCATGAATAGTTAAGATATAAGGATTCTTAAGATCCTCATAATTTGGATCCTGGGATCCAAATCCTTCGTGAACAATGTATGAATTAGTGCGACGAGAAAACTGCGTTTAGAAGGCAATCACAATCCAAGAATACTCAACAGTCAACACCGGTCCAAAATGAGGAGTATTCAAATTTCAAATTACAACAGGAGGATCTGAAAATTAAAATAATCTGATTAGAATATAAATTCTGATTTGCTAAAAAAAACAATGGATTAGAATATAAAGTAACAATAAAATAGTATTACTTATTAGGACACATGTTTATTTTTTTTTGAACAAACGGTATTATCTACACTAAGGGGTTAGGGAGTGGGCTAAGTTTAGACCTGACAATTTCTGATACAACCCGTTAACCCAACACGAAACAACACAAAATTAAAAAAATTTCAGGGCGACACGATAATGAATTGGGTCGTTATCAGGTAACTCGATAAACACTTGTTAAGATAACATGTCGGTCCAGGTATACATGTGGGTAACCCGTTACACGATAAGAAAAATATTAATTTAATGATTTTATATGACTGAAAAAAACTATAATTAACGTCAATATGATTTAATCCAGTATTGAGCTTAAAGTTAAAATAAATAAATAAATATACATTTTTTTTAAAATTAAAATTAGAAAATTGATGATAGTTAGATTGGTTGATATTTAATCTTAGTCGTCCAATGTTTTTCTCAACCTTAAATCAGACTCTCTCTATCAGCCGCTCTCTCTCTCGATCTAAACTCTCAAATCTCAATCTCGAACCTCAACTCTAGCCATCCATGAATCCATGACCACCCCCTCCAGTCTCCCTCCACCACACTATTGTTACCACATACAACCTAGTAACCTACCACTAATTGATCTACTACTTTGATCTCTGATTCTGTCTCTGGATCGAACGAATCTTGAGTCTTAATCGAGGTAATAGTTGATTATGTCGAATTTCTTTCAAAATATAGGGTTTTGCTTCGAATTAGTTTTTGATTTAAGATTGATTTTGTTTCAAATTAGTTTACGAAGTAATATTTATGTGGCAATGTGGTATGTGCAAATTTAGAAAAAAAATTATTTTTCTTAACGGGTCGGGTCATTTAAGAACCCGTTAAGATAATGAGTGTGACACTTCCCGACCCGTTAAGTTAACAAGTGTTATACGAAAACGACAAATATGACCCGTTTGCCAAGCCTAGCTAAGCCTCACAGTGGGCTAAGAATAATGTAGTTCAAATTTACCTTAAGCGAAAATCGAACCTAAAATCTTAACTTACAAATGAAGAAAAATACTACTAGACCGTAGTACTAAGTGATATTATGACACATGTTCTTGAATACTAAGTTGGAATACAAAAAAGTTCACATGTTTTTATTCTCTACATATATATTATATATGTGCTGTTGTGTTTATAAATAACTTCAATATGTACTTTTGCATTAGGCCCAATAATCTTTGTGATGTCCAGCCCGTGAGAATAATTGAATGTTTATGACCAAACCCTTCTATGAACGACGTGTCGCAATTTCGTAAGCGGTCTTTGAAAAATCGTCGGGTCCGGGTCAAGAAACTTGGTTTAAACCCTTATTAAACCCTAAAGGCTAAAACGGCCGAAACCCCGCCGTTAGAGCAAACACGTTATGGTTGTTTTGGTGCGAATTCCAGTTAGGTTCTGTGTACAGAGCAAGCAGTAGCATAGCAGTCTAGCAGCAACTCCACAAAAGCAAGTAAATTTCATTAATCCCTTTTTCCATAGAAATTTAATTTTAAAATTTGTGTTCTGGGTTTTTGAACTCAATAGCTTTGTGTTCTTTTCGTAAATTCTAGATTTTCGTAATTTCTAGATTTTAATTTTATCTACCATCTTAGTAGAAGAAAGTTAGCCAATTTTGTTATTGTTTTGACATTTTTAATTTGGATATTGAGCATGGTGGGGGTTTTTTATTTGTTAATTCGAATTGTTTTGTAGTAGGAAGCTGTTGAAATTTGTGTGTCTGGTGGGGGTTTAATTGTGGTTTCTTTTGGGGATCGAAACTCGAAGGCATTGCCATTGAGACGAATTGGAGGCAGAATGGGTGGAGAGGATAAGTCACACAAACGGAGTAGAAAGAAAATGGATATGGGCAGAAAGCATAATAAACAAAGTTCCTCCCTTGATGCCAATGTTGGGAAAAAGGGATCCTGGCGGGGTTCGAAACATCAAGGCGATTCGGAGACACAAAAACCATTGGTTAGGTAATACATGACGAGTTTCTCTTATTGAGGGTTTTGAGAATGATGGTTAATCTGTGAGTAGTTTGGCATTTTAATGATTTTGAGTACTTGTTGTGTAGGAAACAGGTTGATCCCGAAACCATGAATTACTTCAAGGAAATTGATAACCTTTTCGCGAGTAATGGGGATGATATGGAGGAGCGACCAGTTGTATGTGGTAATGCCCTTGAGGAAGCTAAGGGGAGAGAAATGGAACTGGCAACCCATTATATCATAAGCCATACTATGCAGAAACTCCTTGAGGGCTGTGATGTTGACAGCCTTTGTGGTTTCCTTCGAAACTGTGCGAAGGACTTCCCTTCTATTGCAATGGATCAATCTGGTTCTCATGTAGCTGAGTCTGCCATCAAGTCTTTATCTAGGCATCTTGAGGACAATGAGGCGTATTCTGCTATTGAAGACACTGTAAATGCAATATGCAAGGTATCAATTTGTTTTAGGTCAAAACGTTCAGCATGTTGTAGTTTGTTGCCTATTATATCTGTACCATTTTAAAACCATAAAAACTTTAAAACAGTTGAAATGAATTTACATATTCCGGGCATATGTAAATTGTGATGTTTATTTATTTATTTCTTAATTTTCTTCCTAATACCCTTTATATATCTTGTATATTTTCAGGTGATTGCAAAGAATCCTGGTGATCTGATGTACGATCGCTATGGATCTCATGTTCTCCGAAGTTTTCTTTCTCTTCTTAAAGGAGTACCATTAGATTCTTCTGAGTTTCACGGGACAAAGTCTTCTTCAGTTGCAGAGCAATTGAACTTCAAGGCATCTCGAGCAGACACAGATATTACACCACATTCTGTACAGGGATTCCCACGTTTATTTGACTTTCTTGTTTCAGGGATGTTCAAGTGTATCCAAAACAACATTCAGACCCTGCAAGTTGATCAGTACAGCAGTTTGGTTCTGCAGGCATGTTCTAATATACTGTCATACTATTTTTGAGTCAGTTTTCTTTTTAGATGTCAATTGATAACTGTTAAGTTATTTAATTACTGAATATTTAAAAGTGAAAGTAAAACAAATTAAACTTAGAGGTATTATAGTGTTAATAACAAGATATTAACAGCATTTTAATTGTATACTGTTGACAATTACATAAGTCAACCGGATTAGGAATGCGAAGGCCTCCCCTTTCTTATCATTTTGTTTGAGGCTAGAGAATTAATACACATTGGGTCATTCTGTCACTCCCTCTAAGGTGCTTTCTCCTCACGCCTTTTTTGTGGCTTCTGGAGAGCACCATGATTACGCTCTCTCTCTCCCAATAAAGACCCATCTGACTCCTTGAGGTTCGACGTTAGTTGAAGTTGAGCTTTCCAGGTTCGCTACTCTAGTTGAACTCGGGTTTCCCTACAAAATCTTTCTTAATTGGCGTCCAAATCTCTATTTGTGGTACTTGTTAGCTTCTAAGACATGGAAGTCTATTTCATGATAAAAAGAGAAGGGGCACTTTTTATTTTACTTAAGCATTTGTGGCCATGATTTTCTTTTCAGATGAAAGGTAATTATTTCGTGGATGAAATTTGTGTCTTATATTACTTCTGTATGATCTAAAGTTTGACCCTTTGTGTGCCTAGGATTTTACGCAGGAATTTTTTTTTTTCTAATCCAATCCTTGACAATCTGTCCTTTTACCGCTTTATAATGTTCAAGATTTGAATCAATCTTGAATTGTGCTAGAACTTTTATTTTTTGCTTGGCAGACAGCTTTGCAGTTGTTAGCAGGAGATGAAGAAAAGCTGTTGCAATTGATTCCCATTCTTATTGGATGTACTAGGGATGATATTTTAGAAGGAAAATCCATCCAAACGACTAAAGTGAGAGGCATTTTACATCTCATGAAAGAAACAGCATTTAGCCATTTAATTGAGGTAAACGGTCTATTCATAATGTTTGCACTGGGTACGACATTCACCTCTCCCAGACCTTGCGTAAAGCGGGAGCCTTGTGCACTGGGTACGACCTTTAAACGGTCTATTCATAATGTTTGCACCAATAACACTTATGCCTGCACAAAACTTTACAGAAGGATAAGTTGTGATGTTCATCTATTAATCGTCTACTGCGACCAAGTTTTTATGGTTGTACTATCTTGAATTTTGTACCCTTTTCTATAATGATAACTTCTTTAAGCACATATGTTTAGTCGGATGGCAGTCCAACAGTTACATTTCTACTCCCTGTAGGCACTCTAGGATTAAAATAAAATTTTCACAGTAGCTTTCACATTCGAATCTATTTATCTTCTGCTATGTTTTTCTCCTTGTAGCTTTGGTTTATTTAATTTAATTATATTTTGTGAATACTGCAGGTTGTTTTGGGAGTGGCTCCCGAAGTCTTGTACAATGAAATGTTCACAAAAGTTTTTAGAAACTCATTATTTGAGCTTTCATCTCATCATTGTGGGAACTTTGTTATTCAAGCCTTAATTTCTCAAGCACGGCATAAAGATCAAGTATGTTTTGTGGCAATGCTGCATTTTGACTTGTTTACTCCTTATCACGCTTCTCCCCTCTCCTGTTATTCTAGTATTAGCATTTCTGTTACTTTAAATTAGTCTCTTCCATTTACTTTTCCCACAATTTGTTTACTATTTTAGCTACTTTGGCATATTTGTTTCACAAAAATACATGTCTAATATCTTCTTGTAAAACTCTTCATTCTGTCATAACACCTTATTGTCAATTTGCCCATTAGATGGAGTTGATTTGGGAGGAACTTGGTTCGAAATTTAAGGATCTGCTCAAAACGGGAAAATCAGGAGTTATTGCTTCGCTGATTGCTGCAAGTCAAAGGCTGCATACTTATGAGCATAAGGTTGATAACGAATTTGTGTTATTCTTATTTTACATGATTTCTTTATTTCCACCTTAGTGTTTTATGTATTTGGAATTCGAAATATTTTGCCAAAGGGATGTGCTATCCACACACCTTTTTTACTTTTCATACCCTTTTAATTTTCGGTCATAGGATCGGATGAATTGAAGATCAAAGTACAAAAATTAACTAGGTGTGTGTGAGAAGTAAACAGGGGTGTGTGGATAGCACACCCCTTTGCCAAATTATATAGTGTTTTCTCCGGCCAATCAGTTCAATTACAATGTTACTGATGAATAAAGTAGATGGATAGTGTATGGTATTTATTTGTGTACAAGACTTTTGTTCTGGTTGTGAGTCCAGATATTCATTCTAATCATATAGCTATGTTTCCATTACTCGTTTGACAGTGTTGTGAGGCCCTTGCTACTGCGGTACATTCAAGCAATGAAGACTCTACATGCATTGTTCCCCGATTACTGTTTATTGACAGCTACTTCTACTGTGAAGATAAGTCCAACTGGAATTGGCCAGCCGGTGGTAGAATGCATGTCATGGGTTCTTTGATTCTCCAAAGAGTTTTTCAATTTCAAAATGTATGTAACCTTTCTCATAGTTTTACTCAAATCAGAGCTCCCAACTATAGTATTGGCTGCTTCCATATATAGTTAGTAGTCATAAGTTGACCGGTATACTTTTAGCATATTGTGATGCCCATTTTAAGATTTTTGAAATAAAGAGTTACAGCATTTCCATTGTTGCGCTTTCACTCTCTCCATTATTGTTTCAAAGAAAATTATCGCTGCTTTGTCTGTAAAATTCAGTCTCCATAAATGAATATCTACGGACCTTGGTCCTCGTATACATATATGATAGAAAATCATCGCTGCTTTTGTGCAATTATGATAGATGCCACTGTTCTTGCATTGAAATCTCGTATTTGTTTACACTGATCTATTGTCTAATGCATTTCACCATGCAGGAATTCATACATCCTTTTATTACAAGCATTACGTGCCTCAATGCTGATAACATACTTGAAATTGCTAAAGATTCCAAAGGTGCTCATGTTATTGAAGCTTTTCTAAGTTCTGATGCTTCTGCAAAACTGAAGCGCCGGTTAATCATGAAGTATGCCATATAACTTAATTTATAGATTGCTTGCTTACATAGTTTGTGTATGTATGTATCATGATGCCCCTATATTTGTCTTATGGTTCCAAGCAATTAAGCTTGATTCAATTTGATCTTCTGTTGCATACTTTGAAGGCTTCGTGGACATTTTGGAGAGCTTTCATTGCAATCATCAGGCTCTTTTACTGTTGAAAAGTGTTTTACTGTGGGTAACATCTCACTGAGAGAGGCCATAGTAACTGAGTTGGTAGCTGTGCAAAATGAGCTTTGGAACAAGAAGCATGGCCCTCATCTCATGCGGAAACTAGATGTTGATGGGTAAGCTATTTGTCATGTTCTATTTCAGAATATCAAGTTTTGAATGCGCTTCGATGTTAGTCAAGATGTGTGTCAAATCCCTTCTCTCTGTTAAGGAAAGCTTGCACTTGTATCTGAAATAATTCAAGTAATTACCACGTGCTGGGTACCTTCTGCCCCACAATTCCCCACACACATAATTGGAAACGCTAATTGTTTGTCGTTTGGCATACAATGTTGTAGCATTATTTGTTTGGGGTTGAATTTTTGCTGTATATGTAGTTAACCCTTTTGTAATGGACAGATTTGCTGCTAGACCTGATCAGTGGAGGTCCAGGCAAGAATCGAAACAATCAACTGTCAATGAATTTATTTCTACATTTGGCTCTAGTGAGACCAAGCCGTCAAAGAGCGGCAGCTTTCTTTCAGACGATTTTAAGAACACATCGCGACCAAATAAAGTAAAGCAAATGAGTGAAGAGATTGCACATCTCCAGGAATCTCCTGCACCATTTCTGAGTACATCAGGCATCAAACACAAACCAAAGAAAACAGAACGGAACAGCAAGAAGTTTGGAAAGTTTTCAGCAGCCGAGAATGTTTCTAAAGGAAAGAAAAACAAGTCGAAGAAAATAGTCACAGATGAGGGAGCATCCCAATCCACTGCCAAGAAAGAGAAGAAACGGCACAGAGAGGATGTTGAGTCAAAATCCTCCAAGAAGTCTAAAGCATGATATAGTGGATCATCTGCTTCTCTTTGTGTTTTGTAACTTTTGTTCAGCGCTGCAGAGGATGTAACCCAATTGGAGATGCAGAGAAATACTACCCTGGAAAAATCTTCGAAGGAGAGGAAATTTTCTACGGTAAGTAGATTTTTATTTTGCGCTTAGTCTTGTGATGTTTGAACCGGAGCATAGGTTATAACTGAATCGGAGAGTTGCATGTATGAGAGCAAAATTTTGAGTTTTGTTTTGTTCTATTTCCTGTTGTTCAAGTTGAGGTTGTCAAAGTTGTAACAGAATGGCATTGTTCTGTATATACATCCGAGAAAACTTTGAGTAATTTTATTCCAATAGCCCGAGTTGAGAACCTTAGATATCAAAGTTGTAATTGCATTAAAAATTGTACCACCTGCAGTTGCAGCATGGGAAGCGGGATATAGCTCTAACGAAAGCTACGTATCCCGCTTCCCAATGGAAACTAGACTGTTGGGTTCTGTTTATTTAGGTTCTGCGCTTCCTCTCTTGGCTATCTTATGAATCGCCATGAATTGGCGGTTTCCGGTACTGATCCCATAGTAAGGACGAGCCAGCCTGCTTTATAGTGTCTTTATGGTTGCCTACAAATCTCTGGGAGCTTGTGAAGATGAAGCCGTGACTGATGCAACGGAACTCAGGGAATGAGTATCCGCAGCTGCTCCATTAGACCGGGCTTATAGTATCACGGCGAAAGCTAGAGCCGGAGCAGTCAGAGCTCTACACCAGGCCTTCATTTATACCTAAGTACCAGCTGCAAACAATATGGATATGATAACAGGGGGATCATGTGCTAAACTATATATTTTACGTGATGCAAGTAGCAACAGTGACCTGCACATGTGCTTAATCTGTTTGTTAATCATAGTGTTAATTACGTATTAGTGACTAGGAAGTGTTGGATCTTACCTACGCATAGCTGGCCATGTGTTAAGCTCATTGAAAAAACCACTCAAAAGCTTTCAATCTTTGTCTTTCTAAAAGCTCATGGATCTTGTGGTATTTCTATTATGCACTTGAGATTTCGTGTTTCCTGCCCAATGCCACTTGCTCAAAATCGGAAGGGAGTCGGAGGCTTTTGGGCCGGTCACTCGTTGATGGACATATGATTGAATAAATTATAAGAAACTGTTAGTGGCACTACAAAAATATAATACTGATCGACTAAACTTCACATTTTCGTCAAGAGGTGTTGAAGAATAGTTATAGCAGCTGTTTGCTGCCAAAATGTAATGGCTAAGAACTCCAATACATCTTATACACCGAGCATAGTAGATTTGTTGTCTTTGTAGTTGCATGTAAATCTTTTAGGGCCGGTTGATAGTGTCATGACAGTGCAAGAGCAGTTAGAAGTTTAGACCTGGAGAGAATCCGTGGTATCCTCCGTGCACTCTTTATCTCTCTCTCACTCATCAAGTGACTTGGTTACAAAGTCAAGATCTCTGATTCATTTGTTCTCACCCAAAAGAAACAAAGAAAAGTTAACTCTTGACGATTACGATGACTATCTAGCCGTTGATTTAGGGCTAAATTCCTGTTGGAAAAATAGGAAAAGTATTTGGATCTGATGTAAGAAACGGATCAGGTGCTAAACTCTGTGTCACAGAAACCGTGAGCTGTGCACTTTTGGCTAGAACTTTGATATGCTTTCAACAAGGCACATGTGATGAGGCACGTGATAACAGTGTTGTTAGTGAGTCACTAGGTAGTGGTTTCTTTCTATCCACAACGTGATAACGTGGAGATGGAACAGCTGATGGGAAGCTTACTGTACTGGTAGTCTGATACTCATTTGGATGAAGATGAGCAATACTGTGTATTTCCCCCAATTTGCTTGGATTATTAATAAAAACGAATGTTGCTATGCCAATGCAACTGTCATATTTTTCGCCGGCTTCATAACTAAAGGATAGGTAACAAAACTCAAGTCAATATAAATTATAATGTTATGAGAAAATAAGACAGGTGAGTATGCGTAGTAACGCTCGTTAAAATTATTGCCAAGATAATCGATTCGATTAACCACATAGGCTAGTACCGACCTAAACCAGACCGTCTACTCTCCTAATACAAACTTAATTAAGTTTGAGGAGAAAACATACTCCCTTTTTGCATCAATAGATGTAAAGATCTCATCCTATATATACATTAAAAGAAGACTAGAAATCTACAGCCAAAATTAGAGGTAACAAAACCTCAGGTAGCAAAATTGTACTTGCGCATTACAAGTCGTCTAAAAATAAATGAACCTCTTTCAACAATCTCATGGTGGATTATACCTGGCAAACAAAAACATGGCAATTGAGGTCAGAGAGAGAGAGAGAGAGAGAGAGAGATAAAAAAGCTGAAAGCAGTAGAAAGTAGTTTTACTTTACCTGTTCTGGGTGGGATTTGAAGTGCTTGGAGGAATCCTTCTAAAGCTTGAGCCTATTTGCTTATTTGGGTTCTTCTTGTCTGCCTCAAAATCTTTAAGAACCTGTGATAAAGTTGAAAATGCTGCTTTAGATGCTGCTGCAGAAGCAGAAGCAGAAGCCAACGGACGTGCTTCTGCTGTTGCAATATTAGGCCATGTTGAAAATATCATGGAAATTGCAAGAGCCAAAGCAGCCTGAATTCTAGACCACCTCTTCATATTTTTGATAGCTTTTAGAGTGAGTGAAGTGAAGATGGGTACGTTGAAGAAGCTTATCGTTAGATGGGATGACAAATGTTTGATTTATACCAAATTTTGTTTTGAAAAACAAAAGAACTCTCACGCATCTTTCTTTATTTCTGATTATTAGATTGAATAAACAATACGGAAATACTGAATATGATTTAAAATGAGTGTAAGAAGAGAAAAAAAAATCTCAATTGGGATCTGATATCAGTGGGATCATGTGCTCAAACTTTGACTGATGCACGCTGCAGATTTTGGTGTGAAAGGATGATGAATTGGTGATGTATTTGTAATTGGCAATGTTGGTGAGGTGATGGGGCACGTGATTTTAATATTAATAATAATATTAATGGTGTTTTGGGAAGCTAAAAGGGTGGTTATTATATGTTATTAGCTATGATGCATGGACACGGACACGGACACGAGGATACGACACGATACGACACGGGGATACGTCAAATTTCTAAAAACTAAGACACGATACGGCATGGATACGGCAATTTATATAATAAATATATATTTAAAAAATATATTTTAAATAACAATAAAAAAATTAATTACTCAAAATCTAATTTATATTATTCAAACTCTTAAAAAAAAAAACAGGATGGTAGTGGTGTAAATTCGGTGGGCTATGTAGTTTTGGGCTTTAGTCTCATTTAAACCCTAACAAAAAAAAAAAAAAAACTATGGTGTCGTTTTTTTCTACAGAAACTAACAAACGACATGTCAACCTAGCAGTCATCTTCTTCCCGAAGCCTCCTCCACCAGATCGGGTCGTCTCCGTGCGACGGCGTCATCTTCTTCGCGAGGTGTCCTTCCACCAGATCGGGTCGTCTCCGTGCGACGGCGTCATCTTCTTCGCGAGGTGTCCTTCATCCGTATCCAGACAGTCGGATACCCGTATCTAAACCGTCGGATACCCGTATCCATCTATCAAACGCCGTATCCGTTGATCCAGATACGTATCCAACGCGTATCCGACCGTATCAGAGGCGTATCGTGTCCATTTGCGTATCCGACACGCGATACGCGGCCGATGTGCCGTGTCTGTGCATCGTAGGTTATTAGTGATAAGGCAGTGGTACTGGAACTGGGACAGTGTTGGATCTAATGTGTAGAGATTTTTCAATGTAATCGGAACATAAAATGCATGATCATTAATGTATTATTTTGTATTTCGATCACACTGAAATATCTCTCGAAATTGTGGAAACAATATGATATATAAGCTGACTGAAGAGTAAGTAGTTGGTTCCATACACACACAGCCGTGGGATTGAAGTGTCTCAGTCTGGACCTTCTTGGGCTATGCATGGCTGACGCTTATAAAAGCAGAGTTCAAAACCATGCAAAGCTGGCACCTTTTTTGTACTCTTTGATAAGCTCTTGGATCTTGTCTACAAACTACTGGCTTTTGTCTTTTTATTTTGATTTTTTCTTATACGAATGATAGCAATGTTACCTGATGATTTGAATTGTTTTCTAAGTCACAATTTATAAATCAATTATGCTTAAAATCAACTTAATTCAAAATTATTTAGCAATTATTAATAAATAAACGAATCATGTTATTTAATTAAACACATAAATTTTGACATTAATCAAGCGGTTAAATAATTTCTAATTTGATTGATCTTCATATGGTAAACTAAAAACAAATGGAGTTTTTCTTATCGTCGGCGAAATTTGATATTTGAAGATCTTGACGGGAGGAATGATTTTGGGAGTTTGGAGTATGTATACAAAATCCTTTTGGTTGTCTTTTGAGGCAATGCTTGTTCATTCTACATTTGTCATAAGGTAGAGTTTGATGTTCGAGACTTTGGTAAAGTGCTAATCTCTGGTCCCCTCACTAGGGATCAATTAATAATAACAGTTCTTCAAAGTTCGTGTGGCCACAATTTTTTTTTATATATATTTTTCACGTAAAATGAGGTTACTTTACTTTTGAAAATATAAAAAACATTCAATTGTAGCCGCACGATCTTTGATAAATAGTTGGTATTAATTGATCCCCCGGATCCTCAGTGAGGAGATCACTAGGGATCAATTAATAATAACAGTTCTTCAAAGTTCGTGTGGCCACAATTTTTTTTTATATATATTTTTCACGTAAAATGAGGTTACTTTACTTTTGAAAATATAAAAAGCATTCAATTGTAGCCGCACGATCTTTGATAAATAGTTGGTATTAATTGATCCTCCGGATCCTCAGTGAGGAGATCCGGAGAGGATCTAAATGATGCGATTGTAGATAATTGGATTATTAATTAAATGTCGATTAACGTGCTTATTTCTTATTTGTGACACCTAATTTGGTTTGCAATTTGATTTAAAAAAAAAACTTGATCTCCTTAGCATTGCTCTATTTTTACTTGTGGTGGAGATTAGTTTCAAATGAATTTGGTACGTTTGTATTTTTGTATCCAAGGCCCAAAAATCACATGCAAAACCAACTAAGTCTCGAGACCCAAATGTTCATACAAGCCTCCAATCAAGCAGGGGTGATTTTCGGACCAATCAAGCAGGGATGTAACTAAAAATAAGTCAAAACGATAAAACAAAATAAGTGCTCACAAAAATAAATGAGAATTAACAAAATCAAGTATGTTAATAAGATATGACAAATGTATAAAATTAGGGGTGATTTTCGGACGGATAGTATTAAAAATAACGTTTTTAATTTTCGTTCTATAATTTCGAAGTCGAATTGGATCATATTTAAAAAATTTAGAATTAAAGTAATTTTAGAAAATTCGAAATATAATTTATATGTTTTCGAATATCCTCAAAGTACCTGGAATTTATTGTTATTTTTTAACATTCGATAAAAAAAAATACCAAGCGCATCACATCTGGTTTTACAAAACTACCCTTAGAAAGCAACCAACCGAGTACCAATAGGAGAGTACCAGGGTATAATAGTCAATTGAACTGACCCGGTGGGAGATGTGACTGCGGGACTGACTCAACAAATAACGACTTCTTAAACACCGTTTAAATAGATACTCGCTGGATACGACGTCGTAGGTGGGCTCTCAGCTGCAATTCGTAAACACAAGCAGCAATTGTCATTGGATGTGCGATCGAGGTCTCCTGCTTATCCCCCAATCGCCGATCTCCTCAGGTTTGCCCCAAAATTTGATCATTTCTGATTCCGATCTGTGTTCTTCAATCATATCGTGTTTATCTGTTTTTAATTTTTAATTTCACTTTTTCGAATTTTAAATGCATAATTTTTTTGGGTTCAATTTGAAGGTTTAAAGTTTGGCAGTTGAAATTAGGGTTAGGTTTGTTGTTCGTGTAATTACTAACAGAGGATGAGATTGCAATTGAAGTTGGTGAATTTTTGTTTAAAACCCTAAATTGGGTGAATTAACAAACTTGTTGATTTAACTAATTTAGTTATTTTTAATGTTTTTTTCTTTCTGGCAATTGTTGTAATTTAATACATTGTTAATTCAATATGTAATATTTTGATTGTTTTACAAGAATCTAACTATCTGTGTTACTTTCTTCTATTTTATCAGAGGACTGGTAGTAATTATTTGGAACCAAAAGGAGCTAAGTACTGAATAGTGCTTTATTTATTACGTTTTTCGTGAGATGGCGGAGAAATCATGTATCAAGCGCCTCCAGAAAGAATATAGAGCACTCTGCAAAGTATGACTTCTTTTGTCCATCTGAACTTGTTTTTGGCATTCGTTTGTAGCCGGTTTGTTACACCCTGAATGTTATCTTTTGTTCTCTTTCATGTGTTCTTTGTGGTTATATCTGGCTTGTTTGACTAGTTTACAATTTTGATGTTTTATTGCAATGTCAGTATGTGGGTAGTTTTTGGATCGTATTGTGTTAAGGGCTTTGGCTTCTCTCGCTGTCCTGTTGTATTCATGAAAAGATTGATTAATGTGGTTATTCTTGCTAAATTTGATAACTGTAGCAAATATATGTGCGCTAGTTAAATAAATGATGTCTCCTTTTTGCTATCTTGGAACTTTATTATTTTACTCTGGATGGTATTAATAGTTTTATTTTCTGTGTGTAGGAACCAGTTTCTCATATTGTGGCTCGTCCTCACCCAAACGATATTCTTGAATGGCGTAAGTTTATTTGCAACTGATCCTTTAAATTGGAATGGGTTTGGTTGGCTATCTAGGTACTTATTCAATGTGGTTTGTCCACCCTATAATTTTTATGTTGTCTGAGAGTTTTTGGTCTTTTCGATAGTTGAACGAGCATTATATATGCTAGAGCAGTGGTATAAGTTAATTTTACATCAATTTGCAAATTTTAGTGAAATTGGGACGAGACATGAAACAACGGTTTTGTTGTTATGGGGATTTTTCAATTTTAGTTGTTTCACATTGTGAAGTAAGGGAATTGTCGTAAGGAACTTTTTAGGTTAGACACTCCATAATGGTTCTCAAACAGTTTCTTTTAGAAACATATAAATAACTTGCCAAACACAGTTTTCATACTGTTGGGTATTTTATCTTTTTATTGATTATGCTGGTCCATGAGTGACTACCACCATGGGATGTTAATGTGCCACCATACTCATAGTTGTGTTGTCATTTCCGGAAGTGCAGAATACTCCTTTGCGTCCTTTGCTCTATATTATTTCTAACTGGGTCGGGAGGGTTATCTATATGATATTGTAAGTTATTTCTCTTTAGTTGAGGATATTTTTGCTTATTGTTTATATCTGATGCTTCAGACTACGTGCTGGAGGGAAGTGAAGGAACACCTTTTGCAGGTTTGTCTTTTCCCCCCACTGCCATTGTATTTTGATACGTGTATTGGGTTCTTAGCTTAAATAATCTATGATAAATTAGTCATTTGTTGCACTGTTCTTATGATTATCTGAGTTTGATTTCAATGCTTGCGTATTTTTTGAATTTTCTCTACTCATTGTAGGTGGATATTACTACGGAAAGATCAAGTTTCCTCCAGAGTACCCATTTAAACCGCCAGGAATCAGGTATCTACTTTTTGGAGGCCAAACTTCTCCAGAAAAGTTATTTGCAAATATTAATGACATATTTCGTCATGCAATTGTTTACTTCATAAATTTAGTTTGTTGATTCTAATTGCTACTTACGCTTTCCATGCTGTCTGTAGCATGACTACTCCAAATGGAAGATTCATGACTCAGAAGAAAATTTGCTTATCTATGAGTGATTGTAAGTTTTGTGAATTTCTTTTTAAAGAGAATATTTCTTGTGTGTTTTTCAGTAACTAACTCATGTGGTACATTTGCAGTTCATCCTGAAAGTTGGAATCCAATGTGGTCCGTGTCAAGGTTAGACACATCTGGGTTAATGAAGAACGTGTTTTGTTATGTTACATGTTTTTCTACGCTTTCTCTTTGTTAGCAATTCCCTATTACTTATAATCTTGTGGTAATTTGTAATTTTACTAACATCCGTTCTTCAAATATGCAGCATACTCACGGGGCTACTTTCATTCATGGTGAGTCCATTTTGGCCCTTTGACATTCTTATTTTTCTTTCGCTTTGGTTTCTTTTTGCAATTTTATTTTCTACTGTGAACTGTTTTTATAATTTTATATCAGATTCTCCTAACGATTAAGTTGCTTAATGAATCTTAACTTGTTTGGAAGTACAGGCAGCCGTATCTTTTGTATAATGAGATGTGCTGATTTATATCCCTCCTGCTGTGTTCAGTAGTTCAAGCAAATCATTTTATGTTGAACATGGTTTATTTAATTTTTTTCAAAATCTATTCCTTTGGTTGGAAATGTCACATCCTTTTGTCACTTTTGAAGCATCTCTAATACTTCAATAAATCTTTTCTCGCGTAGATGGACACCAGTCCTACTACCGGCAGTGTGAACACTACTGTTGCTGAGAAGAAACGTCTGGCAAAAGCTTCTCTTGCATTTAACTCTAAGAAGTAAGTTCACTGGGTCATCCACAGCTTGTTTTATATCCTCTATTTTTAGATTATTTAAGCCACACCGAGGGCTAAAGTAACATAATGTTTGAATATGGTTGTGGTTGAGTGGCCCATGCTCTTCTTCTATTCATCTGCATTTGCATTGGTTAAAGCCAATTGTGTTGCTTATATCTGTTCAAAATTTGCTTGAATTTGGTGAGTTGAGAGTACTAGGCGTCAAATCAGTTTGCTCAGACAGCTGATTTTTGTATCGAATTTATATATCATTCCAATAGACCCCATTGGATTTTTTTCAAGGAAGAAAATTGTTCAGACACCCTGCCCTTTCATTTTCGTCAAGGGTGTTTCTGAATGGGGGTCCCCTGTGTGGATTACTCCCCTTTTGGCTCGTTTCTGGTTTTCTATGTGACAAGTTTCAATCTTTATCATGCTGTCTGACAATTTTATATTGAAACAGTGCAACATTCCGGAAAATGTTCCCAGAGTATGTGGAGAAGTATAACCACCAGCAGCAGCAGCTTTCCGAGCAGCTTATTCCAGAGCATGTGTCATCCGATCCATCTCAAGGAAATTTGAGGCCCTTGTTGGAAAAGGTTGATGATTCAACAGGAGGTATGAAAAGAGTAGATGCCGAGGCGGGGAAAAAGAAAAGGCAGTCAGTCCCAACCTGGATGATGGTTTTGCTGATTTCCGTCTTTGGTGTTGTAATGGCGCTGCCTCTACTTCAACTTTAATATCGTACATCCCAAGTAGAAAATTTATTTGGGTCCGTGGACATAAAAGCTGTTGCGAGTCGAGGTACTTGTTCCAAATACTCGATATAGGTTTTGTCTCTGTATCTAATATAATTTTGAATAGGAGGTTGATGCTAAGGTCAGTCGACTCTCGTGGCCGATGTTTTGCCTTGTATGGCAATGTTTGGTCCTCGTTTCCCTGCCAGTGTTCAAACATGACACTGCTCGTTGTGTTATTTTGACTTCAGTGGAGTTTCTGTTTGGTCTTTTGGTTGCTACTCTCTCTCGCCTGCGATCACGCACAATATAACCCTCCCTTGCACGCACAAGTTTCCGGTTCGGATTTCGGTTTACATTGGACATGCACAGCTTAGAAAATGATAGGATAATGAACTGAAGTTCTAAGTAATGCACGTATGGAGGCTCCCAGGCATGCAAATATATTTACAGACCTATGTGAGAAGTTAATATATGATCATTTATGAATTCAAAATACACATACAGTATATACACTTTTCAAAATATGGGTCTTCACAAAAGAAAGGTGGTTGTAGGATGGATAAGGTTGTAAATGCAAAATACGGTGAAAAACACTGGAAAGTGGCGAAAGATGCAGAGAATAAACGTCGTGACCTCACAATCCGGCAACCATAAGCTGCGAAGGGGCAGGACCATGCATATAATTACTTGAGAGGAGAAGGAAAAGATGAAGAGTAAGGAGGTTGCCGCCGACCCCAACCAAAGAAAGGAGTTGGCGGTGAGGAGCAGGAGGTTTTGGTAGTTTCTCTGCGAGAGGGAAAACGGAAGGATTTTTGGCACAAAAGTTTAATAGAACAATATAAATTACATTACGGGGTGTGGAATTTGGTAAAGCCGCCCAATAGGTCAATCATAATAATTTGATACCGAACTCATTATACACGAAAGTCAAATTTAAGACCTCTTATTACAAGTGAATAAGAATAACACAATAAGTCAGTCATAATAAGTCGAAAAATTATAAATAATACAATAAATTGTCATCTTGACCTATAAATCTAGTGACATCCTGTCTTTACTTGACTCGAAAAAATTTCAAGTTCAACTCACATCGATGTAAGAATAATAAATTTGTAATAAGCTCGATACTAAGTTGTGAAAATATCTTAAACCTATTCTTTGAAAAGAAAAACGTCGTTGTATAGTGAAGCAAGTTTATTTTTCTCCCTATCTTGCTTTTAATTGGTTATGTTCTGATTGACGCCAGAAATGGAGGAAGAAGGAGATACAGACTTTACCTTTTCCCTTCTAAAACTTTTGCCCAAAAGAAATCCTCAAACCCGCCAAAACATGCTCCGCATTCGTCGGCACTCGTGCATGACCCAGTCCACATGACAAAATGTTTCTTTCACTGCCCTTAATTTTTGGGTTAAGTATAAATAACTGTCAAATCTTTAAGGGCGATTCAAAATTAGTCAACCAATACTACGGTTTGATTTGGTTTGGTACTATTTTTTTTAACTTGTAAGTGATCTCGTAGCAAATATGATACCAAATTAGGTTGTTCATTGTGTGACTAAGCCAAACTCCTCTCTCCCCTTAATGTAAAATATATCGTTGTACTAAAAAATAATTAGTCTTAATTTTTTTTAACATTCCATATAACTACTCAACATTTTAAAAAATAAACATTTATTAGGTCACTAGCGTTAAATGATGACGTGAATAAATATTGAAATAGATTTGAACTCTCAAGTCATATGTGAAGATTTGAATTCCCAAATCGACCATTTTTAGCCAAGCAAGTTTAGTGTTTTTTTTTTTTCACTAAATGTCACGATTTAAGGATTTCGAGCTCCAAAGATAAGGATCGGCGAAAATCAACTTCATTTTTGTCCATGTTTATCATTTAACATTAATGACATTATCATTTAACACTGATACCGCAGTCACTTGACGTTTGTAACCTAACATATGTCCAACTTTTAAAACATTAGGTAGTTTTTTGGAATGTTTTAAAAGGTTATGATCAATTTGGAATCACCCATAAAGTTTGGTAGTCATGCGTCCTTAACCCTTAATTTTTTGACAGTTTTTTTTTTTGTTACAACTGATATTACTACCCTAATCTAAACTAAGGGAGGAGAAATGTTTGAATTCGGAATGCAGTTGGTTGAAGAGGAATGCGCTAACTACAAAGCAATACACCACTTGAAGGGGTTTAGGATTGATTAAAGGGAGTATTGCTAGGGAGACTATTTATATACAAAATTTGCAAACTAAATTATGTGTCAGCAAGAGGAATGAGCACATTTATCAACGCTTAAGTCAAAATTCAATGATCAACTTTCATGTCATTTAGATTACAAAATTTTGTCTACATTTTATTTAATGTAACCCAAAAAACATTTTATTTAAAAACGCTTTTAGTTATTTTAAAAGCACATCTAAACGAGTCATTAGTCTTCCTGGCATTACTCTTAATTTTGTGATGACAGAGAACCATCGATTAGGAGCACTGTAAAAGTCATTAAACAGTGGTTGCCACTAATTAATGTTTCCTGCTTAAGTGATTATCCGTTTCATACATTTTGACTTATCAAGTGAGCCGTTTTAAGTATCTTTTGCTCATTGCACTCTGTGCTGCTTTCTCAAGTATGAACACTGCCGTTTGAACTGCCATTCCAACCACCGTTTCAGATTTTTGTGGGTTTTTTTTTTAACCAGAAATATTTTGATGTGGGTTTTTCTGTAAAAGGGTGGTTGGCTTTTGCCTTTTTTGATCAATGGTTAGTAGAAATGGACCACTATAATTTAGTTCCAGAGCTTTCTGCTTGATTGACTGCTCTTCTTCAACTGAAAGGTAGAGAAGTAGCTAAGAATTTCATTTCATTTTCTTATTTTATAAAAAAATATAAATATTATGCAAAGCGATATTTGGGGAAGGGAGATTCCAACTCAAGCCCTCGGCTGCAAGAGTAAACGCTTTCTAACCATCTTCTTGTTTTTCCTTAGTTTAGACGAGCATGAAGAAATCTCCTGTGCATCCAAAATATGAGATGGATCATGATCATAGCAATGGATTCGATCCTCATACCGACTTTTATCAGGTTAGGTTATTAATTGGTTAGCGCTGAAGCGTTGAGTCTCGAAATGTTGAAGAGATTATAATATTTTGGGCATTCTTTTTTTAGAGGACATATAAACTACTATAATATTTTGTCACTTTCGTGCTTGGAAACAATTTTGTAGTCAATGCAAAAAAATATTCTATGATGTAATTTCATCTGGTTTTAATTTTTGAATTCAATCAGTTTTTGGAAGAAGCCAAACACTATTCAATAGAGGGAGACGTCCAGGCATCATCAGAAGAAGGTGGAGAGAGAAGATTGGGACAAGAGAAGAAGAAGAAATCATGGAAAAAGTTAATATTTCCATGGTTGAAAGGAGAGAAACTGAACAAAACTACTACAAAACCAGCAACCACATCTCATGTTTCTAATACGAAGAGGACTAATGTTTCCGGTCCGGTGTATGGCACCGGCAAGGCTACCGATGGCAAGCACCGGCGTCAAATGTCGGGGCCTATTGCCAGTCTTTTCAACCCCACAAAGAGAGCAGACAATGCAATGCCTTATATGTGCGTCAACAAGAATGGAAGCCCTCAAGTCGGAAAAACTTATGGACCAGTCTATTTGGTGACATAAATTTTCATGAAGTTGGGGAATAGAGAATCGAAATTATTAACCCTTCTGCTCCATGAAGGATTTGAACTGATTGATGGAACTGTGGTGGCAAGAAGATCCTAGTCTAATCCAAATTTTTTGATGAAGTACAATGAACTCATGGATTGTGCATTGGCTGTGATGGGAATGCAGTTGGATCATCGAATGGAAGAAAGCCGGGAATTCAAGCCATCTTGGTTGCTTCGAATCATCGGAGGATGGAAAAGGATGCTGAGAGATTGTTCTTTAGGTGTACTGTTATTGTGTTTCATTTGTGAGTATGCTGTAAAATTGAACTTAAATTGCTTGACAACCAAGTCAATGTAGCCTTCTCTTAGGGTTTGTAAGTAATCGAAGGAATTGCAATTAAGAAGTGACATTTGATGATTTATGCTCTCGCACCTTGTGCTTATCTCTCGCCTCATGGCATGTGTCATTTGAGGTCAAGAGAGAGATAGGCACCCGGTAACAAATAAGTTTCTCTCACTCTGGACTACATTTTTTATGTTCTATTTCACTCAATCTTCAACTGCATCCTCATGATTTATATGCAGGAAAGCCAAATTATAGTTAAAAAGATTAAGTTTGTACTACACTTTCCCAGCAAAGCTTCATGTGTAATACTCTACTTCTGCTAAAAGAGATGGAATTGCTGAGATCATTCAACTTGCCTTTTATGTGCCACAGACATTGTATGGCAATTAAGGGCTTTTAATACATCTGAAATTATTCTTACTTCATACATGTGCACCTGTTTATAATTTGTTAGAAGCTTTCTAAGAGATCCTCATTATCCCAAAAATTGGGGAGATATGGTATGGCCATTGCGGCTCGGTTGTGTATCTTCTCTACGTGATGGGGAGATGGGCACAAAGAGATCACATGACCAGGGAGAGATATGAGCGGTTACAAAGCCGATTCTCTCCTGACAACCATTTAATTTGATTTATCACGTGATAAGTGAGATAAACACAAGAATATACAACCAATTACTCTCTCCAAAAACGTATTCCTCTTGCAATTCTAGCATTTTTTTGTTTTTTTTGGTCTCAGAAACTGATAGCATAATAACAACAAAAAATGTTGTTTAAAGATCAAAGAAGCCTCAGTAGTGATTTTCGCACATTATTTTTAGCTGCTTACACACCCTTGATTTATTTGGTTCATTGATTCTGTTTAATTGATTCAATCTGATGACCTTACATGAAATATGGTGTGATGATCTAAAAATACTATGCGAAAATCACTTCCAGCAAAGGCGGTAGGTATAACCACCAACATCCAACATAGACAAGACAGATGATTGCGCTTATTGGATGCTCACTAGTCTGGAACAACATTTATGGAGTCAAAAGAGAAATTTTCTCTCACAACTGAGAAACTTTCATACTACTATAAAGCATGGTATGAGAAAATTAAAACACATGATCATATTATCGGTGATGCCGAGTGTAAGTAAGTCCTTTCCCTTGGGAATAACCAAACAAGTAAAAGTTAAAAACTTCAATTACCATTTCGTTTCCTTTCTTCTTCATAGAATCATAGATTAACCAAAACAAAGGGTTTAAGGCACCAAACCCATAATTAAGAAAACTGAGCCTACATTTTGCTATATACATTCATTTCAAACGATTTGTTTGAATTTTGTTTCAAAGTAAAGAGATACATAAATATATTACAACTTTCTTGACATCTCAAGATCCATCTCTTCAAGAATAAAAGAACAATTTACCAAATTAAAATCCCCATAGACAATGCTTATATTTTCATCTCCATAAGAACCCTAATCCAAAATTCTCAGGGATGCAAAACATTGCACATCTATCAGATCCTCCCCAAACAACAAATTTTCATCACCAAAATTAATCTTCCCTTACCAAATTATGTACAAACATTCTAGCTTTTTTTTTCTAACTCTGTCCTCCTCTCTCTCCTTGTTCAACATCCACAGAACCAGGACTGCAGATACTAATCCTCCTATCCCTGCTCAACAACCTCTTCAGTGACCTCAACCGTGTCGGCACCGGAGACTTCAAGTCCTCTCCGGCGAACCTGTTACTTGAAGGCGAAGGCGAAGGCGAAGCCGAAACAAATGGAGTCTCGCTTGGTATATCAATGACCAACATCCCATCCGGCCTATTACTTGCAGATGACAAAGACGAAGAAGATGGGCAAACGGGTTGTGATGAAGGGCCTTCTTCCTCCAAACCCGAACCGGATCCGGAGTTCACCCGGGTTTGGTTCCCCCAAAACAACACATTTGTTGGGAAATTCGGAGTCTCAACCGAAATCTCAGATACCAAATTCTCAGCTGGTGATAGTATCTGATCACTTGCATTCTCTTCCAATGCAGAAGTACTGGAACCAGCAGAGCTCCCAGGAGCAACAGGGTTTCTACAGAGCGGACATGTGGAGTGAGACTGAAACCACATATCGATACAATCAACATGGAATCCATGGCTGCATTTCGGAAGCAGCCTTGCTTTCTCGCCATGGACGAGCTCAGAGAGACAAACCGCGCATTCGAGACCGTCTTTGAAGTCATCGGAAGGAAACACTACTACTGGTAAGGACCGGAGGACTAAAGGGTCGAGCCCACGTCGCATCGTGGCAACTGGGTCCTGCCCGGGAGCGAAAACGAATCGGCGCCGCCGCCGCCGTGACTGACCGGGAACCGACGAGGTGAGGTCGTCGTTTGCCCGCCACAAGTAATATTTGGCGTAGAGGTGGAGGCAGAGGACGAAGACGACTACCAGGAAGAGGACGAGCACGGCGATCATCATGATTTTTCCGGTGAGTTGTACGGCGCTTGAGTCGTCGAGTGTTCGACGTAAAGTGGAGGAGTCTCCCATTGTTGCTGTTGTTCGAAGTAAAGGTGATAGCTTTACCTGAAAAATCCAAAAAATGGAAGAAGGGTATTGAGATTTTGAGGAATTAGGAGAACCCAAATGAGAAATGCTTGTGTTTTGCTTGGAAATCAATTTTTCTGGATGAATTAGAGGCTTAAATATATATATATATATATATATATATATATGTGGAGAGAGAGAGAGAGAGAGGTGAAGTCGGAAGGAACTTGGACTTGTTCTTTGGGAGGACTATGAAGGGAGAAAAATCTTTGTCCTGAAGCTTGAGAAAGGGACGTAAGTGAAGAGAGAGAGAGAGAGAGAGAGAGAGAGAGAGAGAGAGAGAGTTGTATTTGTAATTTGCACCTCTACTTTTTAGGTTATAGGAGGAGTCAAAAGACACGACTTTTTTTGTGGTGGAGGGGGAGAAAATCAAAATACGGTGGAAGAAGACGGCAATCTGCTCATTGGGTCCAAAAGGTACGAAACAAAGAACTTCGAGTTCAAATTTCTAACCCCACCTCTCAACTCAATGTCCATTTCTCGGTGCTTTCCAACTCTTTGACGCCAATTCTGGCATTTTATCACTTTTGAGACTTCATTTTTTCACTTTCAGGTTAAAATATATAATTCCTGATTTCCTTGGACTTATTTTCAAAGTCATTTTTACTTGTTACGGACCTTGTTAATAAGATAGAACTTTCGTACAACGGAAATATTGTCACAATGACATTTCAATGTTACATAAGTTTCTTCTTTAATCACTATTAGAAAACTTGGTTCTAATATCACACTCGTCGTGTTTTTTAGCGGTAATGAATTAACATGATGTCAGATTTGTAGTTGAGCACTTTCTTCACATTCACGACGAGTATTGACTTTTTAGATTATACACTAAGATGACATCCATGACATTGAAGTTTAAGTTTTTTACTCACGAGTAAGTAGCAGTTATAATTAACTTGACCACTTAAGCTTATGCTTGTAGATTTGAATTTGATGAAGAACATTTGAGAAGTAAAATAGGCCAATGCTACAAAAGTGGCTAAGTTGGTGGCTTGTGTAAATTTAACGTCCAAAGCAGCGTTTGAACCACAATGTTCAACTTTGGTGGATTACGTCTGTTAGTTCAACACCACCTATTGGAATGGAGAACTTGATTTGACATTATTGAATAGCAAGAGAGAAGAAAATACCGACAAGGATTGTCTGCCCTCCTTGTTCTCATGCCCTCCTGTGTTATGTGATCACGGTTAAGCCACGTCAACATTTTATATTATTTTTTTTATAGAGATAATAAGACAAAAATAAATAGTAATAGAAAATGTTGACGTGACTTAATCGTGACCATACAAACAGGAGGGCATGGGAGGGCACGGGAACAAGGAGGGCAGACAATCCTATACAATACAAAACGAGTTCAGGGTGTCAGTGTCCCAAACAATTATAGATCGCCAAATAAAAAAGTTAATTGACATAACATTGTATAAATTGCCTCGCGACGATATTATAACGGACCAAGATTGTCTTCCCTCCTACTTTTCATACACTTACATCCCCTCCTACTTTATCAACCATTCATTTCATACCAGGTTAATTTAAGGTTTCAGATTTCGTCACTTCACCAACAACACTCAAGTTTCTTTAATGCCCAAGAAACTTGAGTGTTGTTGGTGACGTGGCGAAATCTGAAACCTTAAATTAACCTGGTATGGAATGAATGGTTGATAAAGTAGGAGGGGATGGAAGGAGATGGAAAATAGAAGGGAAGACTATCTTGATCCTATTATAAAGCGCTTAGGGTGCGTTTGTTGCGCCGGACTGTCTCGGACTAGACTAGCTGTTGGGACTAAGCTGGACTGGCTTAGACTGGACTAAACTGGACTAACTTAGTGAAGCGTTTAGTGTAATGTCGGACTAAGAAGCAGGATAAGAAAAACAGTATTGTTCACCAGATTTGTGTTTGCTTAGACTAGGATTACAAATTTTTGCCATTGTGTAATAGAGTAATGCTACAAATCTCATGATATGGGTTAATTGGAGCATATTTTTGCCATGTATATTATGAATCTTAAAAAAAAATTGACAATTGTTTTGTTTCTATTACCTGCTAATAGAATTGGGTTTAATTTGCAAATGTAGCTTGGTTTAAACTCTATCACCCAACAGAAGAAAAATAATAGTGCCCAAAACATGCAACTTCAACAAATACAAGTACATAAGAAGATCTCCATAATTTAGAAAATCCTAGTTAACATTAGTTAACATTAGCCAAAATAGATCTCCATAATTTACAAAATGGCTAGTTAACATAAGCCAAAATACTAGTGCAAAGCTAAGTTATAAGCCATAACATAAGATTGTATGATTAATAAAATACATCCATGTTAACATTAATAAAATACATCCATGTTAACATTAGCCAAAATCCTCATCCGCTTGCGTTGTCGCTTAAAAACCTTTGGACGAACACTTTCTTGAGTTCCGGTTTGATTGCCCTGAACACTCCCACATTTTTTGGTTTATCCAAAATAAGAGACAATGCATCAATTTGATCCATAGGAGAGAGACCCATTGCTTCAAGTTCATTAGCTATGTCAGTATGATCTGCAGTACCTTGAACTAAAGCTTCAGTTACCATTTGCATCCTCTTCCCACTTTCAACATAAAAAATCTTTCAGTCCACTGATAATTGCCTCGGTTCCATCACTTGAACTTCCCACAGCTCTTTTCCTCTTTCTTTGGCTATTTTCAGATGGGGTGCTTTGTTGGCTTTGTTGGTTCATTGAAGAAACAAAATTTTCACCTCCAACATCACTTTCACCAACATGATCATGACTTTGTTCCTCCACAATTTGAGCAGGGGTTTTGGCTACATTACCCGTAGCCCGATCTTTTCCAAATATATATGCAAATCTATCAAACAGTGGAAAAGGTTTGCTTCTCCATCCATCGGCTTCTTTATTTCTCTAAGATTATATCAACATAGCAAAACTAAAATTTAGCATGCGTAACAAATATAGCAGCAATAATATAACTAATGTATAAATAAAATAGGATATGAACCTGCACATAAGTTTGCCATGAGTCATCACTGTCAACTTCAACGCACTTTTTGACATCATTCCATGCAAATCCACTTGTGTTTATCATGTCAACGACCATACTATATGTTTTTTTCCATTTCTTCAACTTGGACTCAATATGTGGATTTGCCTTTATATTTGAATGAGGACATAAAACATTGACAGCTTTTGCTATTTCAACCAAAGTACCTTGTTTGAAAGCACCGGTGTCACACCGTTGCTTCCGAGCAACAAAATCCTCAAGAACTCCTAGTAATACTTCTTCCTCAAATGCTTCCCATTTACGCCTTCTTCCTTTTGGCTCTTGAGTAGCATTCAAAATATTTTCGTTATCCATACCTAAACAAAAAATATTTTAATGAAGGAAAATACCATACAAATAATCAATTTGCATAATATCCAATCAACTTGCATAATATCCAATTAATTTGCATATCATCCAATCATTGTGCTAATATCTAACAAATGCATGATAAAAAGGAATACTAAAATAAAATGTTATCATTAACACATATAGCTAGTTCGGTTGCTGGTTCCTAATTGCTCTCTACTCGTTATACATTTCCTGAGCCATGTCATTCCTCTTTGTAGTCCACTGGTCAGATGTTTGAACACTACCAACATATTCACCTTCTTCTGTATTTTGTCCATCTTCTATTATTGGCAAATTCTCCATTGGATCTACAGACATCTCTTGCCTAATAAGATTGTGTAGTAGGCAACAAGCGGTAATTATTCGACCTTGTGTCCTTATCGGATAGAAAGATGGACTCCTTAGTATCGACCACCTTCCTTTTAGCAAGCCAAAACAGCGTTCAATTACATTCCTTGCCTTAGAATGCTTCATGTTAAAATATTCTTCCTTATTAGAAGGTATTCTTCCCTCCCATTCAGATAAATGATAAGGTATTCCTCTATAGGGTGCAAGGAATCCTTCACCATTTGTATAACCACCATCTACAAGGTAATAATAACCGAATGAAAAAAAAAACAGACCTTATTAGTGTTTTGTAGTTGACAAACAGAACTAGACCTAACTTACAAAGTTGAGACTAAGTAATAGTCTTACCCGCTGGTACCTTAAAACCATTAGGCCTAGTAATTGCATCATGTAGCACTCTAGAGTCTGATGCGGAACCCTCCCACCCCGGAAACACATATATGAACTGCATATCTCCTGAACACACACCTAACACATTAGTTGCGACTCGACCCTTTCTTGTTCGGTATCTTGGTTTGTCAATTTCAGGTACATGCACATCAATGTGTGTTCCATCCAATGCTCCCAAGCAATTCTTAAAAAAAAAAAAAAAAAAAAAAGTTTTTGTTAATTTATACAAAGGGAATGAAGAGTTAAAGCTTAGGGAAAATGAAAAAAAATTCTCATCATACCTTAAAACATCCCCACCTAGGATCTGTAGAATCAATAGGCACAGGCTGAGGGACTTTTAGTAGGATACCTTGTAATCGCAAAATTCCTTGCAATACGCTATTGAAATACCTACTTATAGTCTCTCCCGACCTATAAAATCTTCCGCCAACACTACGATTCTTAGTATGATGTGCTAATATTTATAAAGTCATACACACCTGCTCCTCTACAGACACCAAACCATCAGTTTTTACCCTCCCATCTTGACGAAGTAAGTCACATAATATGTCAAAAGTCCTTCTATCTATTCTCAATTCGTTGACACATTCAGTATCAGTATTCCTTATTATACCATTCAGATAACACAAACTAATCTCTCGTCTAATAAGTGAACGGTTAGTCAATGTGGGTCGTTCAACATGTCTCTGTTTGTCACGTAGCATCATCAACACAAGCATCGTACAAATGCAAATTGTCTCCAAATAAGACATCTCTAACAATAAGATCAATAAAAGCTTCCTTCGATCCATATCTATCCAAACAAAAAAAAAACAAAAAACAAAAAACAAATTAAGGACATTATATATGTAATATTTACTGTTATTAAGGGTGATGGAAATGAAGTGATTATGATACGAAATGAACTAGATCAAAGTAACTAGCGAAGTCACAATCCGAGGCATCAAATATACGGGTGGTGTTGGAAAAAAAAAAGTTATCATTAACCTGAGGCAACAAATATACAGGTGGCGTTGAAAAAAAAAAGTTATCATTAACCCGAGGCAACAAATATACAGGTGGCGTTGAAAAAAAAAAGTTATCATTAACCCGAGGCATCATATTCAAAATGTTCTACTCTTATACATCTATAAACATGTGTCTAAGAACACTAGTATGAGGATTGCTATCATTGCTAGGCATTGCATGTGAAGAGGGAAATTAAAAGGACACCTGTAATGCAGTAGCCTTAGCCTTAGCCTTCCGTTTATGTTCCTCTTCTCTGCAACCAACAACCACAAAAAATTGCAATTCAGCATCAACCCCTCACAATACAAAACATTCACATTGTAATATCATGGTTATAAACCAAGTACACACACACACACTCATGGACAAATGTGCAAAATACACATACATACTCATACTCACACTCACACTCACACTAACACACACACATGGACATACTCACACTCACACACGGACATACACTCACACACACAAACTGCATACACACACACACACACACACTGCATACATACACACACACACACGGCATACATACACACACACACACACTGGTCAGATGCACACACTGCACTCACACGGACATACACACTCTCACACACTGACATACACTCACACACACCCTGCATACATACATACACTGCATACATAATCAAATTGTACAACTTAAGTTGGTTCAAACTTACACACAATACACACACACTAAACGGACACACACACACACACACACAATACACACACACACACGGCCACAATACACAAACACACACACACACACACTACAAAAACACACACACACACACAATACACACACACACACACACACGGACACAATACACAAACACACACACCCACACACACCCACACACACAATACACACACACACTACACAAACACACACACACACACATATTACACTTACACACACACATATTACATACACACACACACACATATTACACTTACACACACAAAGATTACACACACACACACACAGATTACACAGAGAGAGAGAGAGATTACATACATACATACACACACACACACACTGCATACATACACACACACACACACACTGCATACATACACACACACACACGGCATACATACACACACACACACACACACTGGTCAGATGCACACACTGCACTTACACGGACATACACACTCTCACACACTGACATACACTCACACACACCCTGCATACATACATACACTGCATACATAATCAAATTGTACAACTTAAGTTGGTTCAAACTTACACACAATACACACACACACTACACGGACACACACACACACACACAATACACACACACACACGGCCACAATACACAAACACACACACACACACACACACACAATACACACACACACTACACAAACACACACACACACACGGACACAATACACAAACACACACACCCACACACACACACACCCACACACACAATACACACACACACTACACAAACACACACACACACATATTACACTTACACACACACATATTACATACACACACATACACACACACATATTACACTTACACACACAAAGATTACACACACACACACACAGAGATTACACAGAGAGAGAGAGAGATTACATACATACACACACACACACACACAAAGATTACACACACACACACAGAGAGATTACAGAGAGAGAGAGAGAGAGATTACATACACACACAGATTACACACACACACACACAGAGTATACACACACAGATTACATACACACACATATTACACTTACACACACAGATTACACACACACACACACAGAGTATACACAAACAGAGATTACACGCACACAGAGAGTATACACACACACACACAGACAAACCAGAGTACACACACACATAGTATACACACACACGCACACACACACAGACACACACAGAGATTACACACACAGATTCTAATCTCAGTTTGACCTAAAAATTGATTTTGAAGTTTACCAGAAAAGTTGAAATACGAAAACCCAAAATTCTAATCTCAATTTGAACTAAAAATATGAAAACCCCAAATTCTAATCTCAATTCGACGAAATCAATCGAAGATTTGAAGCTTACCAGACTGTCTCCGACCAGATGAGGGCGAGAAGACGCAGAGATGAGGGTGAAGAGGACGACGACGAGGAAGCAGGGCAAGGTCGACGACGAGCGACGAGCAGGACGAGGGACGTTGGGGATCCTCGCAGAGATGAGGACGAGCAGGACGTTGGGGATCCTCGCGGTTTTCTCTCCGGGCTTACGAGTCAACCCAAAATTGGGGTTCTTCGTTAAGAACTCGTAAGGAGGCGTGTAATCCGAGCGAGTCCCACCTAAGCCCATTCAAGCTAATCCGGTTGCACACCAAACACAGGACTATAGTCTAGTCCAGTCCAAACCTTGCTAATCCTGTCAAACAAACGTGCCCTTAGAGTATACACTACACCAGTACATTTTCAATTCAAATGTCAACACGTGTCTATTTTTTGAATTATTAGATTATCGGTAAAAAATACAGGTGTGGGGTCACATGATTTATGTTATGTTCTGTTTTCAAGCACTGTTCTAAGTCTTAAAGCAAATCTCAAAGCAACTAATTACACCTAAACCCTAATCTCTAATCCGTAAAGTTCGCTGATTCCCAGCTGCTTTTGATGTCGTAGTAAAATATTTTTCAACTTTGTTCCCTCTTTTTTCTCTTTCGTTGTAGGTTATGCTTTTGTTTAAGTTAAGTAACGAGCGGCGATCTCTTTTAACATTAAAAAGAGAAATATCGTTAAATTAAATAACTAATTAATCGTCTTAAATGGTGTTTAAGTACGAGATAAAAGAGCAAACTCGCATTGTTCTTGGGTAAGTTGCAGGATGCAGTTTAGCTTGTCATGACTGGTATAATATGTGCTTAATTTGTTTATAAAAGTTTGTCAATACATTATGCACTCATGCATGTAACAAAGTGATGTGAACTCCCAGATGGAATCCCTGCACTGATCTGAACCGTTAACAAATTTTTTTGGGTACACTTAAGTTTTTCTATATAAAATTCCCCTCATTAGTTCTAACAGATTTTTTTTACTAGATGCGGTATGAATCATATGGTCGAGCGGCTTTGATTCTTGGTGGTAGTTATGATTTAAGGTTTTGATTGTTTTCGGCTATGTGAGCTCGAATACGAGTTATGCTAGACTTTAGTACCAGATATGATAAAACAAACTCTGTTTTTTCTCCTCTTACACGCTTTATTTAATCATGTCTGTTTGTTCTCGTTTGATTTATTCAATCTAATGACTAGAAATACGAAAGACATGTGTAAGACTAAATAGGAGGCGTGAAAATCGGCTACCTTTTACTATTATAGGTTGTTGAATGTGTAAGACTAAATAGGAGGCATGAAAATCGGCTACCTTTTACTATTATAGGTTGTTGTTTTTACGATTTCACTGAGATCTATATCTTTCTTTGATGTAATTTTTAACTACTTGAGCTATAATCTTAGTATCAAAAACTCAACATTGGAAGCAATATTATATGAGCTCTCCTCCAATTTAGGTCGAAATTGGATCCTCTCCTGAGCAGGAGATTAGGATCATCTTGATCCAATAACACACGCCGTTGGATCAAATCCAACGGCTACAAACAGGGAGCCTCTTTAAAAGTTATCATAATTGTAACCGTTGGATTAATCCAACGGCTCATCTTACTCGGTTAAGAGGATCCTGATCTCCTGCTCATGAGAGGATCCAATTCCATTTAGGTCCTGCAATTTTCCATGATTTTGGGCTTTAATTTAACATTTAGAATACAATAATGGTGAACACATGAGCAAGAAATAAATGGGACGGACATAATAATTGAACTGAAATGATTTTTGTTGCTCAGTAGTTATAGCCATTCATGTCATCCATTGGTAAAAGCAGAAACACACACAGAAATGAGTACCAAATTTTATCGCTTTGTTAACAAATTTAAAACTTATCTAAAAGGTTTCCGGCCTTTTAGCTTAAAGTGATCCTTAAAAATTGACATAACTCATCACTTTATTAGTGCTTAATAATAAAAATCGATAAAAGTGGTTCTTGAATTTGTTCACCATAAATCATTTTGGTCTTTTGTGAAAAGTTTCTCAATATCTTTTTATCAATCGTCATACAAACGACTACGTGACCACCTTTTTAAAGGTATTTTCCTCAAACCAACTTCTCCACTTAATGATGATATTGACAGATTTTTTAAGGCATGATCAAAATAATTTACAATGAACAAACTCAGGTACTATTTCTACTGATCTTCATTGTTAGAAAACAAAATGAAGAGTTATTTCAATATCAAAAACTATTTTGGTTAAAAAGTTAAAGATTACTTAAGAAAGTTGGGGGTACATCACTATCAGTATGATAGAGGCCGTGCCAGTTTGACACCGGGCCGCAAGGCTTTATTTGATAGCTTGAGGGCTTAAGCTTTACATATTACTGAAAAAGCTAAAAGGAAAATGGGGATCATTTGATAAATATATAAGAAAAAGGAGAGCTGATGAAGTGAACAAGGGTTGAGATCAATGCACTTTAAAACAAGTTTGATTTAACGTTGTTTGGTCGAGATCAAACTTTACCCCTAGTTTAGATGTATATGGAATGATTCATAAAATGTGAGATTAAAACAAGTTTAAGTTGTTTTCACTTTCAAATTTTTGTTTCATATACGTTCTTGTTTTCACTTTCAAGTTTTTGTTTCATATACGTTCTTTCTACCTTTAAAAATAAAAATAAAAACCGAAACAAAAAGCAAAATAGCTGTCAAACGACGCTCGAACTTTACCGCTCCCTACACTTTAAAGACAGAGATATCACATTTTTTTTTCCCCATGCAGCAACCAGATCTCCTTGTTGACTTATGTGTCTGTCTTGTTAGAGAAAGAGTTGTACAATTTTAACTGGGGTGTAAAGAGTAATGTCTTAGGAACATTTTCACCAGCAGGAAATGTGAAGAAATAGATTTACCCCTATGTAAAGCATATGCTTTGGAATGTCTGCATAATCTCAGAGTTCACAAATGGTTTGTAGGAAACCATACACGCCATGGTTAAACTTGGCTAGTGAATTTAATTAACACTTTTTAAGCTCCCTGCTGTTATTCGTACGCGAGTGCGTAACAAATCAGAAAATAATCAGTTCGGAGTGCATGTGGATAAAGAACGCACTATCTATGATCGTCAAGCTTTCTTTATCGTTGATGGTTTTGATGGAGGAAGTTTAATTTGGAATGGCATTTGTGCTCAGGAATGTTGAAGTTGACTAGTAAGCAGATTAAGCAACAAGGAGGACCTGTTAGGGTTTTGACTTCTGGGAATTGGAAGGAGGAGGCTTGAAGATTCCAGAAGGAGAGGCTGCGGCTTTGGAAACTAATCAGATGGTCAATGATTCAAAGTTACAACTTAATTAATCAAAATAATGAATGCGTGAAGCTTCAACTAGTTGGAAGAATATAGAATGCATGCGTGTAATCAAAATAAAATGAAGAACCCGTGAAGGCGGCCAAGCAAACCGACCAATTCAAACATATATTTGAGTCACGTTTATAATACAATACAATATGATAATATGATACGATACAATACAATACATTACTAATTGAGTGATGTACTTGTGAATCACACGATCATGATGATTAGGAAGATATTGAAATGTCTCTATGAGTTTTCATAGCCTCTAGAAGAATGAACTGTTATGACTAACCCACCAGCTAGTTTTTTTTTTTAAATTTTTTTTATAAAAGAAAAAAAAATGTGTTGTGCTTGTATTAATGTATTCCATTAAAAAAAAGAGTTTTAACGAAACACTTCCGGTACTATTCACTTTGAACGAAAAACCACATTTTTACCTTGTCCTGGTATTATTCACTAAACCTTTATTTATTCTTTTTCATTAAAATTTAAAAAAAAATTGAACTTTTCGTTAGTTTTCTTTTAAAAATGAGAGACTTGTTACCTAAAACATTCATGTGATAGAAAAGCTAGACAAATTTAAGTTGAAAAAAATATTGGTGGGAGGTCAATATCAAATACTACACCTACAACAATCTCAAGTCAAAAGTCAAAAATTCATTTCTAAAGACTAAAGTAGCTTAACAACCACAATGCAAGATGTTGCTTTCTTTGGTTTAAGATTGTATTCATGAATTCGACATCGCGTCTTATTTTAGTTGCTTGGACAAAAATATTACTAATTTATGCAAATGATAGTATGTTATTGCGAATTTGTGATTTTTCTCTTCCCATGGGCAAGATGAACCACACACGTCATTTTGACTGGTTGTCTTTTGCTTCATACCTTGCCTGGTTGTCTTTTCTCTTCACAGTGTTTTATCACATATAGGGTACAGGGGTACCCATACTCAAGGAGAATATTGGCACATTTACGTACCCATAATCGGAATCAATTTATGGATTTAGATTCTGATTACGTGATACACATTTGTTTACGTAATATTGGGGAATCAAAATATATGTGAGGTCCACACGCATTAGGAATCAAACTCCTAATTTTGGAGGAATTGGACTCCCTACATAAGGGAGGTATTTCAGTTCCTTGTGACTTGAGGAATCCGGAATGGAGTTTATTTACCAATTATGCCCTCACTTGTTTCTTATTATCCCAATATTGCCCTTCATTTGACACTCATTATGCCATCTTTTAATAAATAAATAAAACCTATTTATATATTTTTAGGGGTATTTTCATATGAGTCCAAAGTAACTAGAAATTGGATTTATTTCAAAAGCCAAAAGTCACTAAAAATTGGACCTATTTCAAAAGTAGGCCAATAAAATTGGACCTATTTCAAATTTTCAAATTTTCCCATATTTTTATATAGATGAATTTTATTATAAAATTTTAATTCAATTAATTAGTATGAAAATAATTTATTTATGTAAGGGCAATTTAGTAATCAACCTAGTTTTCATTCCGATTGAAGTGAATTAGTAAACAATTTATATGGATATCATTCCTGCCATCTTTTAATAAATAAATAAAACTTATTTATATATTTTTATATAGATGAATTTTATTATATAAATTTAATTAATTAGTATGGAAATAATTTATTTATGTAAGGGCAATATAGTAATCAACCGAGTTTTCGTTCCAATTGAAGTGAATTAGTAAACAACTTATATGGATTCAACATCATTCCTACTCCGATTCCAGACAGATTTAGTAAACAACTTCAACATGAATATGATTCTGATTCCACCTCATTTCAATTCCTCCTCAATCTAATTCCTCTTCAATTCAATTCCTCTCAATTTGATTACGGATTAGTAAACGCGCCTAAAAGAATGGTAGTAAAGTTATGTGTGTGGATAACACCACTCTAAAAAAAACTGAGCAATTTTGTGTGTAGCAATAAAAGGGTAGGGGCAACTGCATACATTGGCCCTAATGCGGCGTTGTTAATAATTATGTATGTTCATTCATTAAAGTGAACAATACCATGAGTTTTTCGTTAAAGTTCTTTATAATAATAATTCTAAATTACACCCAATGAAGTATAACTTGGGTGAGTTGGTAACACAAAATCGACATGTCACGTGGTGTTTCAATTACATACATTAATTTTTTCAATAGTTCAACTATTACAAATAAAGTGGGGAGCAACGTAATTCCATGCTAATCATATTTGGGATACTATTCTAACAATTCAGCCAATCCAAATCCTCTTTGGTTCAAACTAATAATTGAGCAAAACTTATCACTTTAGGAGACCTAAATTGAAAATTTGGCAACTCTACGGGGTGATAACATTATGACATATTTGTCGATTTACTTTCTGAACTTGTATAGAGCTGTCAATTTTCCATCTAAACTTTAATTTTAGCTGATTACTCCTTAAACTTATATAAATGGCTAATTTTCCCCTATTGTTAGATTTTAAAGATATCCATCCATGGCAACTGTATGAGGGCAAAAATGTATTTATATTTTAGGTAAATTGGGTGCAAAGCCAATACTTTGCAGCTGCTAATTGGACTCCCATTGCTAATTCAAACAGAAAGTGTACGAAGTAAACTAGCAGAAGAGGAAGAAGAAAGAGCAACCTGCTATCCACATTAGTAATAATACTTTAATGCTCTCAAACACTTGCCATGTGACCAAAATGAATAGAAAATTGGGTGGAAAATTCTAAAATTTAATGTCATCAAGAAAATTGGCTAATTGTAAAAATTCAAAGAGATAATTGACTAAAATTAAAATTTAAAAAGGAAATTTGCAACTCCTTACAAGATCGGGAGAAATCAATAAATCCTCTAACATTGTCAATAAACATAAAAGCCCACTTTCGTATAAAATTACAAAGCCCACATAAAAATATCAGAACCCAGAAGCCTAGAGGCCTCAGGGAAATCTCCACATCAAAAAATATCAAAGTGGGCTGCATTTAAGTTTGAAACCCAATCGTTATCCATCTCTGCTGCCACCGTTATCAGAGTGTGGTATCTTTGCGTGCGTCTGTGTGGCTCTCGCAGTGGCAGAGTCTGTGTTTCTCCTTCCCAAAACCCCACCTCACTTTTCTGCTTCTGATTTTATGATTTTCGGGATTTCTGCTTTTCTGGTTCGGTAAGTTCTTCCTGAAATGCTGTGCTGTCTGTCTCTGCTGAACAGTTGCTGCTGAGTTTGAAATTGGCTGAATGAGCTTCCATGCCTTCACTTGGTAATCAAATTTAATCTCTTTTTTTTTTTTTTTTTTTTTTTTTAGTATGTTTTAAGTAGTTTTAGAAAACCCATTGCTTTAAATTCAAGGACCTCCATACAACTTTTTCAATATGTGTGTGTGTGGGGGGGGTGTTCAATTGTCAAAGGACTGAACTTCTTGCATAGACTTGGTAATATGTGGATTTTAGTTTCATGAGTTGCCCAACAACCCTTTGGCCTCGTTTGGTGTCAGTGATTGGATTTGATTGGATAGCTCACTGGATTGAGTGTGTCGAATGAAGAAATGGATGACAATTTTCAAATTTTGTCCAAGTAGAAGGTAGAAGATACTTTATTTTTTGTCAGAAATGGTAGAAGATGGATTAGTAATGAAGGAATCTAATCCCTTCCAATGCCCACATGAATGGTTGGATAAGGAGGGACAAGTTTCCTCCACATCTTTTATCTTCAACTTAGAAAAAGTTTGGAACTTGACATCTTTTCTTCCTTCAACATATGTCTATTATCCAATCCTGGACACCAAACAAGGCTTTCGTTAAAGAACTTGAACTTATGTGGGTGTATAAAAAATGTCGAATTGTTAAGGGAATGATCCTCTTGCTGATAATTGTCGTTGAAGCTTTGAGGATATCTCATATATGCCTGTACTTTTCAGCAGAGATTGCTGCTGCACAGCCTGCCTTCCAAAATCATCTCGGTACACTCAGGGCTCAAACCCCTGTTTATGGTAAAGTAATTTCAAGTCCATTCGCCTTTGGAAATGACAAGAAACTGTCATCTGCTTGGAAACTCCCTCATATATCTATAAAATTGAGCTTCAACTTGGGGCGCATTAACGTCCCAAAGGGTAGTCTCCGGATCAAGGCAGTTGCTACTCTTGAATCCAAAAGTTTGGTTCAGAATGAGAATGCACACGCGGGTTACAACGGTTCACAGTTGGGCAGGGAGTCCAGTCCCCTGGCAGGTCAGCTCGAGCCTTCAAGTGATGATTCCGAAGAATTGGATGATAGGGAGAAGTTAAGGCGATTGAGGATTTCCAATGCTATTAAAGGAAGCACGCCATGGAACAAAGGCCGAAAGCACAGTCCTGGTACTGATATGCCTATCCAGTCTGCCTTTTGCTTAACCTATCTGTATCCACTTTGCTTACTGTACACTAAATATTAGTACAAATATTGCAGAAACCCGTCAGCTGATCAAAGAGAGAACAAGGCTTGCAATGCAGAATCCTAAGGTGATGTCATGTAAGAAGAATTTGCATGTTCTCATAAAGTGATCTTAATGCCTTTAGAATAACATTTACATTAGAGCAGCTAGAGCTACATTCGAAACTTCGGCGTTGTCTTCAGTCAGTTCATTGTGAAATGACAATAATGTCCGGTTTATGAGGATGCACAGGTTAGGTGTTTTTATGAGATGGAGGTAATAATATTTGGCTATGCAGGTCAAAATGAAGTTGGTGAAACTTGGACATGCTCAAAGGTGGGTATTGCATTGTTCTGTTTATAAGGACTTAAGTACTGTTTCCGGATAGCGTTTTTTCTACTTGGTTTTCAGTGTTCTACATATTAAACCAGAAGCCTGAGATTTATAAGTTTCAGTTAGTTACGTATTTTCTTTTTATTGATCATATAGTGAAGAGACAAGAGTTAAAATCGGGCTTGGAGTGCGAATAGGGTGGCAAAAACGGCGTGAGAAGCTATCATTGCAGGAACATTGCTGCTATGACTGGCAGAACTTAATTGCTGAAGCCTCT